>NC_137690.1:58742964-58777964 GCF_963989245.1 Nansenia antarctica | reverse complement strand
TCATTGACCCTCTCTGATAGGTGTGTGTATGTGTGTGTGTGTGTGTGTGTGTGTGTGTGTGTGTGTGTGTGTGTGTGTCTGACTAATCTGGATATTCGTACACTCGATACACTTTGATACTGCTTTTTGGTATTTTTTTTCTTCACTTTTCTAATAATGGAATCCATTAAACAATCAATCAAGTTTGCATGGCCTCACTCTACCATCAAACACACTTTTGCAAAAAACCTTTGAGCTATTACATTTTTTAGAAGTAAACTGCTTGGTAAAAAACTAAGTGCATTACAGTTATGTCAATTGTTGTGTATGTGTGTGTGTGTGTGTGAGTGTGTTATTTTTACTCCATTGTATCTGTGCTGCTCACGCTCTTCTTCAAGGGTATTTCATAACTGTATCGTGGATGCCCCTGGTATGAGTTATGGCACTCGGTGATTCATTGAGCGATTCTGATGAGGTTATGAGCAAGCCAAGGACAAAGTTATCTCTCCACTACCCCAACAGAAACATGCAGTTTATTAGCCTCAGAAGCAATATACTTTTCCCCCCTCTTGTTCTCAGGCCTGAATACTTCACACCTTACATACATAGGCCAACACCTTACACAACAGTTGGAACATTTTGGGGAAAATCCATTTGGCTGCTGCCTTGACTTGTGGAGCATATTGTGCACAGTGTAATTCATCCTGATGCTTGTTCAACCACAAATGGCCCTATTCACAGAACTCCATTACAGCTATGCGGTGGAGGGTGTGGGGTGTGGGTCGGGGGTGGGAGGGGGGAGAGAAGAGCAATGAGAGAGGAAACAGGATTGGAGGGACCTGTACTCTGCAGTATACTGTATATGTCCTCAACATCTCTCCCTATGTGTTATTCCTGGTGAACCATTGGCATTGTGGGTAATTGAATGACTGTGCTGCCGACTCCTTCATTATGCCACCTGAACCGGGGGGCGAACAACGTGAGAGAGAGATGGAGAGAGAGAGAGAGATGGAGAGGGAGAGAGGGAGAGGGAGAGAGAGAGAGAGAGAGAGAGACATTGAGAGAGAGACATGACAGCCTAACATCTAACATGGCAGACCCCTACGGCTGATGGATGGCATAATAATGACTCACATCCCCTAGCAGATGTAGATCACTACTATAAACCCCCCGCCCTACCCACCCACAGCCCCAAACATACACGCGCACACGCACACACACACACTCTCACACACACACACACACACACACACACACAAGGCCACCCACTCCTCCCCCCAAACACTTCCTATACTCCCCCCTCCCCAAGTCCTCCCACTCTTACCTCAGGGGTCACCATTAGACAGTCTCCGGTCTCTCCAGACCCAGAGCAGGCAGGTTGATATATACAGAGGCTCTCTGTGACTGAGGCCGGTGTCTGAAGGTTGCAGGGTACAGGAGAGTAGGTGTTGCGTAATGGAGCCAGAGAGAGAGAATGAGTTAGGTGCTCTGCGTGCGGTGCAGGGCCCACATTCAGAGTGGGAGGCCACTCATCTGTCCTCCTTCCTGCTCTACAAGCCCATGGTCCGCTGGGCTTTTGTTTTAATGTTGCTTTCCTTCTCTGTATATGGTGCAAAAGTCGACGGCAGAAGTTCTAGTTTCCATAGAAGAAGAACAACGCGGTTGTTGTCCTATACGCAGGTGAAACGGAGATGTCTTTTTGTGTACTTAATTACACACTACATTCAATTTGTCGAATGTTTTCTGTCATCCTAGTGCCCCATATCTGTCCAGCAATTCATTAAAGAAACATCATCTATCATGCATGTTAAGTGAAAAGGACCATTTACACACTGATGTAAGTCATAAATACAGTATTCATTAATGTAAAGCACACATACATGCATGTCACTTAAGTATCGTGTCATGTGTATAGCAGAGTAAATGGATATGCATGGACCTAAAAATAATGGGTCATGGATGGGTCATGGATGAATTTTTTAACATACACAAGTGGTTGGTTACATTACTACATGCTGGGAGTATCACTATTTTAGAGTATGAACTGGTAGGAGGACACACAAACAGACTCACACACATAAACACTCAACATCTTACACCCTCATCCCCTCCCATCCATGTGCATCCTAAATTAAATGAATGATTGATCAAGCATCGCTGCTCTCACCACCAAGAGCATGTTGTCTCTCGTTCTCAGAAGCTCTCAGGCCTAGGCTACACCACCGCAATTTCGATCGAAGAATCTCTATTGTCAACTCCTAATCAATCTTCTCTCCACTTACATTACGTCTGATTCCAAGATATGGCATGTATACGTTATTCATCTGTGTACATTTTTTAAACAAATGTAACACACATTTTTCCCCAAAAAGGTTTTTGTGCGTCTTGAGGTTTGCCGACACGCAGCCCTTTTCACCAGACCGTGTCACATAGGGGATATTGGGATATGAACAGTGAACAACGCCGCTGTGTATGAGACCATGTAAAGATGAATCATATAAAAGAGATTTGGTGTTAAGGCCATACAAACTTGGTTCATTGTCGTCCAAAAGAATCTCTGGCCACATGGAACCGGCAACCCTGCTCAGGAGTTGTCGGGAGTCGGGAGTTTCCCACACACATAAGGATTTTTGGTTGTAAATATTGAACATGTTTAATATTTACGATTGTCAGCCCCGACCATTGTCCGAGCAGATTGTCGGGAGAAATGGGCTCTCACCACAGGATAATCTTGTAGGATAATCTTTAGAGCCATCCGACAATCGGGCGTTTGCTGTTCTTGGTCGGAAGGGGGAAAGTCGTCCCAAAATCGGCCAGATTATCTTTATGTGTGTACCGGGCTTTAGCTGGATATTCATACACTCCATACACTTTGAAACAGTTTGTTGGTCTTTTTTCGCTCACTTGTTTCACTTTTCTAAAAATGAAATCCATTAAACAATTAATGAAGTTTGCATGGCCTTACTCTTCAAATCCTCAAATTACTCTTTGAGTGTTGAAATGTTTTAGTAATAAACTGCTTGGTAAAAAAACATTACAAGTACATTACAGTTATGCCAATTGTTATGTGTGTGTGTGACTGGCATTTGTCTGTACATGTCCTGAGTGACTAGGTGTGTGTATGTGTGTGTGTGTGTGTATGTGTGTGTGTGTGTGTGTGTGTGTGTGTGTGTCGGGTGTGTGTTGACTACAGCATCCTTCACTTATCACCCTGATAAGAGCCCTGGATCAATAATGTATCAGCCAACAGATGGTTCGCTGTCTATGCTATCATTTGTTGCCTCTCCTCATCTCCTCCCACTGCAAACAGTGAAGCAGAAAGAGAGAGAGAGAGAGAGAGATACAGAGTGGGTGGAGAGAAGAGAAGAGACAAGGAGGGTAAACAAGTTAAACATTGTCCTGGTGTATTCCTCACTTAAATGTGACAGCAGCGGATGAAACCCCGAACAAGTCGGCAAATTACCATGTGTTCAGACTTTTATTCTGAAAAATGTATTTATTTACATAAAGTCCCAACAATTTGATCGGCTGCCGACTTGTTCCCGCTTTCACCAGCTGCAGTCACAAATTGTCAATCACAAACAATGCTATGGAATACAGTACCAGTCAAACATGTGGACACACTTCCCCAAGTGTCAAACCTTTGACTGGTACTGTACATTCTACACAAGTGTGATATCACTTAGGGAGTTCAAGGAAACCTGGTTGATAACCACAGCAACGACCAGAAAGAGAGCTTTAAAACTGAGGCAGTATACCACAGGGAAACGGTAGCCTGACTGGCCTCAGACAAGGGATAAGGAAAGCTAATGGAGCCAACACTAACACATTGGAATGTATTATAGTGTATAATTGTCTTTCTATTTTGTCTTTCTAATCTATTGCAGTGATTCACGGTAGCTTGTTTTTAGTGTTAACTGAGCATGACAGTATTCATTGTGTTAGGTTGTCACGACTCCTTATTGATGAAGAGACTCCGCGTTCAGGGCCATTGCCGTAAAGTCGAAATGGACGTGGATTATTTAGTTTTACAAGGACAACTCAACATGGAGGCAGGATACTATTGCATACAGTATCAGCACAGAAAGCAGATTTTAATCTCAGTCAGCAAAACAATAATAAGCTGTCTGTCTGATTGTGGAGGCTGGTGGTGGTAGAAATCAGCGGATAGACTCGATGACTGTGTTTACATGCACAGCATATTCCGATTAAGGTCAATATTCGGGTTATTGTAAAATTCCAAATAAGGTGTTTACATGCGCTGTAGCAACTGAAATATTCCGTTTACATGTTAATTGGCATATTCCCGTGGTTCGGCGGGACAATAGTTGTTACTATAGTAACGTTAGTGTTGGTAGCTTGATTGTGGATGTTGAGTGGGCGTTAACCCACAGCTAAGCCATAATGCTTGTTTCCAACATAGTCCTCTGTTATTGTGTTTTCCTACCACAATTTAACTACAACACTCTGTACTCTGCTGATTCACTTTGTCCTCAACATTGGAAGAAAAGAGCGAGAAGAAATGTCCCTAACAACAAAACTCAGGATTCCCTGCGAATCGAGCATGCACAGACGTAACTGAATATTCCGAAAAGGGTCATATTCTGATTAAGGTGTCTACATGTCACAATATTCCGATTCAAACAGGCATTATGCCAGGGGTCTTAATCGGAATATTGCAGAATCGGAATATGGCCTTAATCGGGTTCGGTACATGTTTACATGACTCTTGCCCAATAGGAATATTGAGCATATTCCGATGAATACAGGAATATGGTCTGCATGTAAACGCAGTCATTGTAATGCATGGAATGGAATGAGGAACTTTATACCATTCCTCATTCCGTTCCATGGATTTCAACGAGCCCTGTCCTGTGATGTCTACCTCCACCAGCCTCCCTTGCTTTCGACTCATGCTGACTTGCGACTCATGAAATATGATCAGGTAGAACTTGTGATAAACTTGTGACAATCTTTCTGTTCATCACATATACTATATGGACAATCTGCCATTTGTGACATTTACACTGACATTTACACTCTCAAAGCATTCGATCAGCGTGCTGCCATTTGCTATACCTCCTGCTTTCTGCTGTTAGAATGTCTGCATCACCTTTTAGATATGATGCTGTGCAAATAAATTGATTTTACATACATGGCAGATTTCTTCCCTTGAGGAATCATAGTCATGAAGAGTTCAAGCCGTGTCATGGCGTTGTGTACATAGAGTAGATATAATGATCTACAATATGTCAAAACTCCAGTAAGTTTTCTTTTATTTTTTAGAGTTAGACTGTAGGTGATATTGCAACACATGCTTGTTCAGATTTTTTGGGCGGGAAAAGTAGTTTTTGAAGGGAACATGATCTAAAGTATGTTTTGCCTGCTGTCTTAAAGTTGACTGAATCCTAGCTTGTATCATTATGATTACTGTTCTGTTGGATACACATTGACATAATTGACAAATAACAAACTTGTTGCCAGCGAGAACATGAGGTTTGTCATGGCAGCTTGGGGTTGGGGGCAAATGTAACACAGATGTGGGCGAAGTCCTGGACACACAAGGTCTGCACAGATGGGAGTGACCGCTACATTTGCCACCACTGTGAATCCCCCTAATCAGTCTGTGGCTGGTCATTGGGTTATTATTAAACTAGAGACTCTAGCTGTTATTTAGCCTACCTGTTCATCAGGTCTAGGTTAATCTTTGTTTACGAATGTCCACCATGGATCAAAACACTGTTACCATTAAACAGTCCCTCCAGGGGTTAAAAGCATAAAAGGGCTTGCAGTTTTGACCAATTTCCACAGATGGTTAAACATCCAGAAGGGCATGATTAAAGGTGTTAATGGAGCATAATGTGTGTCTATTTATTTTGTTTGCCCCACAGGGGCAAATGTAACATCAGACATTTTGGATTCAAATCCATACTGTGATCCAAGCATCCTCTTGAGAGACCTCTGTTTAGCAGACACATGTTAGTTTCTGATATCAATAAATGACTGGTCTAGGTTCAGTGGTCTCTCAGTAATAGAGTTTATTGCAAATAATGTTACAATTGCCCCCAGTCTCCCCTACATTTGACTCAAACTTAACCCCTAGAATCTATGAGAGTGCAGAAGGGGAGCATCTATGTTAAGCTGCCCAAGGGGGTTGGATAATACTTGAGATCTAAGACTTGAGATAGGCCTGTGGCGGTGTCAATCATCCATGAGAAGATGGAGGACACTGTAATGTGTGCTGTCATCCTGTGAATGTTATAGCTTCCCCCTGCGGCCCTCTCTCCTCTCCTCTCTGGGGGACAACCAGGGTCGGATTAAATGAATAGATCACATTAGGCAGACAGTTTTTTTCAGGCCCTACACGCACATTCTGATATTTGGTAAACAAACAAAATGACTATTAACTGCCACATGATTATTATAATAATATAATTTAAATAAAATTGAATTGTTTTATGTTTATTTCTTATGGCAAGATTATGATAATTAATTTAGTGAGGTATATATCTATCTATTTATATTTCTGTATTGTTCTCATATATCATTTCTCAAAACAAAAACAATTTTAAATACGCTTTTTGGTCATTTGCGAGACTTGAGAATTGCCAACATGCAGACCTTTCTACCAGACCGTGTTACATATTTCCTTCAGGTTGTCTGTCGCTGCACGGATTTCTCCAATGTCCGTTGATTTGGCTTTTGAAAGGAAACAAACGTTCTCCTCCACATTTTTGTATGCTTCTTTGCGTCGTTGCAATTCCTGCGACAAACCGTCACAGTCACAGATGACATAAGGAATGTCAATCAGGAAAGCCTCTGCTGCTTAGGCTTCAAAATCGTTTCTGGCCTTGCCTATGAAGTGTCCAAGTGAACTGCACAAAATAGGAACAGTGCATGTAACATTGGGGC
Organism: Nansenia antarctica; assembly: GCF_963989245.1. Lineage (NCBI taxonomy): Eukaryota > Metazoa > Chordata > Actinopteri > Argentiniformes > Microstomatidae > Nansenia > Nansenia antarctica. Next base: position 58,771,073 of record NC_137690.1, on the reverse strand, counting down.
AAAAATCACCTGCCTCTGCTGCAGAGTATTTGTGTGAAACTTGTGCAAAGCCCCCCTCTGTCGTTTTCTGTCTTCCTCTTCATTTCATTGGCGCTAACGTAATGTAGTGTATGTTTAAAAAACACAAATGAATAAATACATATATAAACATTAAAATAAAGTTCTAGATACATTTAAATGTATTATACATTATATTTAAAATATTATGGTTAACATTATTTAGGCAGTTGATGTTATTTACCCCTCTCTGTCTGGGCCCCCTAGTAGTAAGGAGGCCCTAGGCATGTGCATGTAATGCCTATACTAGATCCGGCCCTGGGGACAGCTATGTCTAGCCCACTCTCTCTCTTTGTATCTCTCTCTCTCTCTCTCTCTCTCTCTCTCTCTCTCTCTCTCTCTCTCTATCTCTCTCTCTCTCTCTCTCTCTCTCTCTCTCTCTCTCTCTCTCTCTCTCTCTATCTCTCTCTCTCTCTACACCTGTCCATGATACACTTGAAATACAGTACCAACTTATTTACTACATCCTCTTTCTACAGTACTGAACCATCTTACTCTATTTTCCACGTCCTCGATCTCCTCTCCCCTCCAACCACCTCTCACTACCTCCCTCCTTCTCTCTCCCTTGGGGACTAACCTCATCCTCCCAGGATGGAAACCTTCTCCAGCTCTCTGCTGGCAGTTGGCAAGTCTGACTCGTTTAGCATATCAAAGGTGCTGCACTGGAATCAAGCTCTCTCATTATTTTAACAGCCAAAACAGTCTTGGGGGGTTAATATGAGAGGAGAAGTCAGAATGAATCAGAACAATTCCATGCATGCTGTTTATTGACCATTATAAAACGGGTTCAGGGACATGTGTGATCTGATCTGGCTAAAACTGCATTTCAAGCCAGGCATCCATTTCTGCGAATCACACAGCTGTGAAATATAATGTTTGCCTATGCATAGACATGCACTCTTTTCACAAGCATGGAAAGCATCTAGAGAAACCAGTTCTGGAACTATCAATCAGTGATTGGGTAGTTTTGATATGTTGGCAGTCAATATAAATATAACTAATGACCAGAGAACAAACATATGCCCTCCCCCTTAAATTGCATTTGACAACCAGTGTTAGTGAATACAGCACCACGTTTTGTTGAAACCTTGATGGTTTGGGAATTAATCTACCTTTTTAACACACTCAAGTCCATGTGTTTCGACCATGACTGATAGTAATTTCTATCATGACTGTGGCATGGTCATAGCCATGAGGCGAAGGCAAGTGTATTATTGACAAATCATCATAAATCAGTAATATACAGTATAGTTTTCTCTTTCTTGAAATATATGTATTTTCTATGTTTCTAACTGCCTTGACATCTATTCCCAAAACTTCAGTTTGGGAAGTAATAGAGCTTTGATCTGCATACACTTTTAAACCCATCTGAGAGATGCTGGCAGTGACTCCCTTTCTTAACCCCCCCCCCTCTCTCTCTCTCTTCCCTGGCTCCAGTCACTGCCTTGACACTCTGCTTGAACCTAATACCCATTCCCTCCCCCCTCTTCTCTTTCTCTCCCACTGCTCCTGAGTGTGCAGTGGTTGAGTGGCGTGATTAATTAGCAGAACTTGGCTTGTGATTGGGGGATGTGGACATCCACAGCGGGACAACCATAACTCACCCTGGGAGAGCCGAAGGTGTTTCTGTTTACTGCAGCTAGAGACGTTAATATAACAGATGTACCCACTACCACCAAACAGGCTGAATACACATGCTGTTACCCAGACCCATTTACAGTCATATCAAATGGCACCTTGTTTCTCTTGTAGTTCACTACTACTCTGCTTTGTATCATGTCTTTGACGCTGCCACATGTGTTGGGCATCTTGCAATGTTGCTAGCATCTTAGCAGCTAAGTTGAGGTAACTTACCTGTGTTAGGACTTAAGGTAATGGCTCATATATAAACCACTGCCCTGTAACAATTGATCCTACATGCAACAAATATAAGGGCTTGAGATTAGTCAAACTGAGCATGTTGTGGTATTTGCTCAATTCGATGATAGACAGAGTGGATCTAGTTTGCGAGTGAAAAGATCAAAACATGTAATGCCCCCCCCCATTAGACTACCCATTATTCTGATCAAGAAATGTTCCCTTTAATATAAGTTGGACATTCGAATACAGTGCTGTACGTAGCCTAATGAAGGTGTATCTTACACCATAAGCCTGGTTAACTTGACATTTCAGATGTCTTAACTTGCTATAACTCAGTTCACTCAACCAAGGCCAGGAATGGTTATCCGTCAATTCATTGAAAAGGGAAAGCTGTGGAATTGGGCATAATATCAGCCTATATGAGAGTCGGCTTAAAAAAAGTGTCTAAACCCATTAAACAAGCAAAGATTTATAAGATCATGGATGTTGGAGACCTAATGAACCCATTGTGTGCAAAACAATGCCATTATACAGTATATTAAGCTCCCAATTGAATAAGAGTATGAATTAAACTACAAATTAAAATATCCCACAGCCTTAATAATGGGCATGTTGCCCATTGCTGGCACAGATGTGACATATTTAGACATATTTAGTAGCATATTGAAATTAAGCATGTGCACTTCAATTTGCTGGCCAAACATGCTTTTAATGCTGACAATCACTGCATTTTAACACATTTCATTCATATGAATAACATTTTCTTTCTAAATGCTGCCACTTCTCAATGAACATGGCTTGTTTGAACGCTCAGCCATTTTCTCCTCCACTCGTCTCCCTCGGATATGTCCGGGGTAGGAGCGAGCAGGTGGCAGTGAAAAAGAGTAGTGGAAAGATGGCGGCCCTTAAATTCCGAGGTCTAACGTGTTGCACAAGTTTGGAACATATCCCTCTGCTATTACCTGAAAGTGGTATGTTGCAAGTGAGATCAAACCTCCAGCATCACAGACACACACTCACACCCACACACACTCTCACACACACACACACACACACACACACACACACACTCACACACACACACACTCTCACACACACACACACACACAAACACACACAAACACACAAAGACACTCACTCATACATATAATCATTCGTTTTGACATAATAGGACTCAGTGATAGCTGGCCAGTGATTAGAGCTGGCATAGTTTCAGTGTTTTGCCCTTCATAGAGGTCTTGTTTAGTCCATGTGTCTAATTGACTGTGCGCTCGTTAATGTGATCTTATGCATAACAGCACCGGGGGCTATCGTGAATCACATTACAGTCACAGCATGGCGCGACTCAGGGCAATGGAGAGTGGGGCTGCCATGCTGCAATATAAACAAGCACCACCCAGGACCCACATACTTAAACCCTCACATCCCTCTAGGCATCTGCAGCTCTACACATGAGTAGAATACCAACAGATAGAGGAGCTGCAACACCTGTCATCCCAACATGATGCCAATTAAAACGCATGGTTTTGCATATGGTCACGCCCATTCCATACGACCACTGCATGTAGCGTAGATAGTTTGATTTCAAGTGGATGAGTGAGTGAGAGAGAGAGAGAGAGAGAGTGGGAGAGAGAAATATAGAGGGAGGGGTTTTGCATATGGTCACGCCCATTCCATATGACCACTGCATGTAGCGTAGATAGTTTGATTTCAAGTGGATGAGTGAGTGAGAGAGAGAGAGAGAGAGAGAGAGTCGGAGAGAGAAATATAGAGGGAGGGGTTTTGAATGGTCTTTATTGTCATTGATATAGTACAGGTACCAAACAACGACATTTGGGAGGGGGGGCTCCCCTGGTGCTAGGAAAAAAAAAAAAAAAACAAGAAGGGAAAAGAGCTGGTTTCCATAAAATAAAGGCTATGTACACTATCCACTATACTATACTGTACAAATAAAACACTGTGCTGTACTCTATGCTATGCTATACCTATTCTAACATTTCCTATTCTCTGAACCTTATGTACCCTAGGGTTGTCATATTGCACATAGTGTTATTGCACATTCATTTAAAGTGTCGCAGTTTGCAGGTTTGAAATGTACACAGTTGTGTTTCAGTATTACACTTGATTTCAATCTAGTAGCTGCCATCAATTTGTCTAGATTGTCCAGGGCCTAGAACCTAGGTCTTTGCTGTGTTCAGGGCCTGAATGGCCCTGGGGTAGAAGCTGAGCTTCAGTCTGTTTGTCCTTGCGAACATGGTCCTGAACCGCCTGTTCGAGGGCAGCCGAGCAAAGTGTTCGTACCCAGGGTGGGATGGGTCTCTGGAGATCTTGGAGGCCTTCCTGAGGCAGCGTGTGTTGTACAGCTCTTCCAGAGAGGGGAGGGGGGCGCCGGTGATCTTCTGGGCCGATCTCACGACTCTCTGTAGCGCATTCCTCTCTGCGGCTGTGCAGCTGGAGAACCAGATGCAGATGCAGTAGGTGAGGATGCTCTCCACTGTGCAGCGGTAGAAGGCCACCAGCGTCTCCTGTCCGATGTGGTCTTTCCTGAGGACTCTCAGGAAGAAGAGCCGCTGTTGTGCCTTCTTGATGATGGCTGCTGTGTTGTTCTTCCAGGACAGGTCATCCTGTATGTGCACCCCCAGGAATCGGAGGGTTGAGACTCTCTCCACGCTCCCTCCATCGACGAGCAGGGGCTGGACCTCAGATTTTTTCCTCCTGAAGTCCACGATGATTTCCTGGGTCTTTGACTGGTTCAGCAGCAGGTTGCATATTGTCACGCCCATTCCATATGACCACTGCATGTAGCGTAGATAGTTTGATTTCAAGTGGATGAGTGAGTGAGAGAGAGAGAGAGAGAGAGAGAGAGAGAGAGAGAGAGAGAGAGAGGGAGAGAGAAATAGAGGGGGGGAGGGGGAGATGACAGGTATCACAAGCTAAAGCGTCCCTAAATGAAATGGGAATGGGAAGAACAACGAATGAGACATGCTTCGTTCCGAATCTGACTGTTTATCATACAAATGAAGGGTCATGTTGGAGTGAGCTGAGAGGATGACAATCAATTGCGCCGTACACAAAGCAATCTGTATATCGCCAGCCAGACAGACAACCTATTGTCTGTCACTTGCAAGGCTCCATGCATCAATTTGCACCACTAATGTCACTTGTTTCGTTTCATCACCTCCCACTCACACAGAAATGTACCATAAACATGATTCCCCGGGTAACAGCACATACCTTTAGCTTGTTAATGGGATTTAGTATTATCTTGTTGCAGAGTGTAGATGTGTCCTGTATATAATGTGTGCCACCTGACAATCGTCTTCTGGCAAGTGCAGAGTAGTAGTGGATTCCTTTCCAGATTGTATGGATGCTGCGATTGACTACTTACTTACCTGCTCTTATTGTGACTTCTATATCAGAATCAGATCAGAATCAGATTCAAAATCGCTTTTATTACATCCCAATGTAAAGTAAATTACACAAGAGTAAAATGATGTGGCTTTAGTTCCTCATTGGCATTGCAGCATCAAGATACAAAATCACAATAATAAGTAAAGTAAATACCGGTAAGTAAAATAAGTAATACTACAATAACAAAGTCATACAATGATGGTACTACAGTGGCATTGTACAAAGTACAATGAGATGAAATGCAATATGATACAGTAGTGTGCAAGTAGTTATAATAATATAATACATTGTTGTAGAGTGTGTGGGGTTGGTTTGGGGGTGACAGTCTTTTGTTTTCTTCCAGTGTGTTTCTCCCAGAGCCTGATTGCTTGGGGGGAAATAGCTGTTTGTCATCCTCTGGGTTTTAGCCCTGAGGTTTCGGTACCGTTTCCAGGTCGGAAGTAGCTCGAACAGTTTCTGATTGGGGTGGCTGAGGTCCATAATAATCCTGAGGGCATTCCTGACACACCGGTCCTTGTAGGTGTTCCGGATGGAGGGAAGCTCACATCCACTGATCCTCTCAGCTGTCCGCCCTACCCTTTGCAGCATTTTTGAAATTTTGGGCAGTGCAGTTCCCGTACCAGGCAGGGATGCATCCCTTCATGCTGCTTTCGGTTGTGCCTCTGAAGAAGGCCCCCGAAGGCGATGTTGTGGTTTTTGTCACCACCAGATTGGTAAATTCATACCAGGTGAGGTCGTTGGTGCTGTGAACCCCCAGGAACTTGATGCCGTTGACCCTCTCCACAGCAGACCCATTGTTGGTGATGGGGTCTTGTGCCTGCCTCTTCGTCCTGAAGTCCACCACCAGCTCCTTGGTATTGTCAGCGTTGAGAGCGAGGTTATTGGCCTGGCTGTACTGAGCCAGTCACTCTACGAAGGTCATAGCAGGCAGTTTTTTATTTCCGATATATCTCCGGATTTGAAAACACCCAGACTGTTTTTGTGGGGACCACTTCCTCTATAATCTTTAAATCCCAGGGTTCCTGACTGATCTCATTTACGTCACTGCTATCCTCTGCGAACACTGTTACTGTATCAGTCCTGGAGGAGGGCGTCTGATTCATCAGACCAGCGTCGACCTGTGCGCATGATTGGTGGTGAAGCATTCAGCTTGTGTTTGTAGGCAGGCACAAGGAGGATGGAAGAGTGGTCTGATTTGACGGACAGTGGGCGGAGGAGGGGTTTGTAGGCCTCCCAGAATTGCGTGCCTGTGTGGTCTAAGCAACTACCAGCTCTCATGTTTACATCGATGTGTTGGAATAATTTTGGGGATGTATGAACGCGGGCTCGTTCGCCAGACAGCGCCAACGTTCGGAGGTTCCCAAACCAGTGTATGAACGCGGGCTCGTTCGCCAGACAGCGCCAACGTTCAGAGGTTCCCAAACGCGAACGCGAACCGGCACGGTTCTTTGCCGGTGTGAAAGCCCTATCAGTGATGCTCGGTTGAAGTCTCCAATTAGGGAGGCCTCTGGGTGTTTGTTTTCTATGTAGTTGATAGTTACATTATTCATAAAGAGCCATGTCAATTAACAGCCTTAGATGTTTTATCATCTTTCCACATTTTAAAACCCTTACAGGGGATGTGTTGCTAAGCACTTAGCACTTGCATACATTGCAATCAATGCTTATCAACAAGTACTCTTCAAGGTATTCTAAAACAGATTGCTGTGGTAGGGAACTTTTGCATGAAATGACTTCCCCCTCATGACTGTGTACCAACGTTTAATGTCTCACTCCTCATTTAGTCTATGTTTATGGGAGTATTGACTGGAAGATTACAGGCAACATGACAATTACCATCCTGCTGACTTTAAATTGTCCAGGCCCTTATTGCCTCCCTACCACATGTTGAGCCACCTCAGCACCATCAGGGCCTGTCCCAAAACAGAGATAGGAATTGCCAGCAGTGCTGTTTCTATCACCGCAACACCCGTAAAACACTTGTTAAACCAACGCTGCAGCTACATAGACTTGTGCAATTGAGAAGAGGAAATTGGGCAAGAAAAAAAGAGGACTGAGTAATGGGAATTCTAGAGTCATCACAAAAAAGAAAGATGGATTAAACCACATTCTAACTACAATATATTCTCTCTTTTCTCTTTAAACGGTGTATTTAGATATGAACACCTACTTTATTAACTCCTTGATATCAGTCCTGAGCCTTTTATGCATGAATGTTGAATGCCTATGAGTTTCTCTGATTGGGAGATGTGTGGGAGACTTGTGTGATGTTGGTTAAAAGGATTAGCGTCCTGTGCCTGACACAGTGCTAATTTCTGCACTGTTCACATTCAGACAGCCAACCCTCAACCCCCAGCTCCCATCTTTCCATCCCACTAAGCTGTGTCTCCATATGTCCTTGTCTCTGAATGAATGGCTCCAACGACCCAATGGTCTAAACCAGTACTGTAGGACCAAAAGTTGAGCGGCTTAACCAGCACAAATCCACTTAAATGTTCCATGATGGGGAACATATTCAAAAGGGAATAACTTATTTTTTCTCCTTTTTTTTCAAGCAGCCATATCATGATTCCCTTTTTAACTGTGTTAAGTCATGGTGGAGAAAGTGGTAATGTTGCACGGTAGGGAACTCCACCACCTATTGATTATAATATGTGATCTCAGCAGTGCCTGACTATGTCGGGGCCATGATTGATCCAACACTTAACTTTAACCTCTAGGTATTACAGATAATTTGTATCTGACTCTCACAGTATAGGTTAGCATAGAAATAGCAGCTTAGGGCCCCAAACCTCAGTGTGGGAGCAATGCTGCACTCACTAATGGCTAAATATCATTCATGAACGTGTATACTTGGCACAGATACATCTTCCTTTCTCCCGTTCACCCTCTCTCTTTCCCTCTCTCTTTCCCTCCACACCCCTCTCTTTCTCTATCTCTGTCTCTCTCTCTCTCTCTCTCTCTCTCTCTCTCTCTCTCTCTCTCTCTCTCTCTCTCTCTCTCTCTCTCTCTCTCTCTCTCTCTCTCTCTCTCTCTCGTCCCCTACTGTTCACTCTCCCGGAAAAGTCAGCACTCTGCTCTAAAAGGTATTTTTTTTTGTGACTTTGCTGAACGTTGAATACAAAGTGAGGTAATTATGGGGAGACCTCCCATTGCTAACAGCTAACTGCTGCTTCTGTAGTTCAGAGGGGTACAGGGGTTTGGCACCCGCTCTGTTTGGGTAGAGACACCCCCCCCCCCATCCCCCGTTCTCCAGCCCTTACCAGGATAGCATTAGCATACAGACCACGTCTCGCTGTCTGCCAACCTTTAGGCAGTGATTCCATCATGCAGTGATACCCAACGAGGGCTAGCAGTAAAAGTGCCACGCTGCCGGGCAGTGACGACCACAAAATGGTGGGAGTGGCAGGAGGTAGTAAAAGGAAAATAGGAGTGGAGAAAAGAGACGGGAGAGAAAAATTGCATCCTTCAACAGAGAAGAAGATGGAACTTGCTTAAGAGTCACATTACCTTTTTCGCTTGTTGGTGTTGTTGGAGTTATTGATGTAATTGGCCCATGTTAACGTTTGAAGACAGAAAAGTCCAGAATAGTGGATATCATTTTTTTTTTTTCATTTAAGCGTTGGTGGAGGCAGCCAAGTTCGACTCAGGTATTGTATGTACGTATTGACGCGTATTGGCGCGTATTGACGCGTGGCGTAGGACAGGGGCGCAGGAGGTAGAGCTGGCGTCTAATGATCGCAAGGTCTGCAGATCTGAGGTTTGAACCCCGGCTGGCTACATGTCGAGGTGACCTTGTGCAAGACACTGAACCCCAAATTGTTCCCAATGAGCTGGCCGGCGCCTTGCATGATAGCTTGCGGCCATTGGTGTGTGAATGTGTGTGTGAATCCGTGAATGAGAGGCCATTATAAAGTGCTTTGGAATAAGGCACTATATAAGTCAGTCCATTTTATTGATCGTGAGGTAACAGTTATTCAACAAGCGCTGCTTTATTGTGACGAGGAGACATGGCCCTGAGTTTTATGGCGTCCAAGCGCCACAGGTATTCTTGGTCTTCTGATTTATGGTCATTAGTGCTTTTCAAAATCAAGAGACAGTTTCTAATCAATGATCCGTCCCTAATCTCTATGCCTTAACCTGACACTCTCCCTCCAACTCTTTCAGTTGACTTATTAAGAGAAAATATAGTTAGTCGTTGGAACTAATCAACCTGTGACATAAGAAGTTGTAAGCCAGTGTGTATGGGAACTTAATACATTAGATACCACACAGAACATGTACACTCAATGCTGAAAGGAGGCAGGCACTGAGGTTCCCTGCTGTCCCTACCCCGAGGAAGGATCAGGAAATGATAGAAGCGAATGGACGGAACTCGAATGTGGAGGCGAGTAGGTATACACAGCCTCCCCTGCTGTTAAACGATTTCCGTCGTGAGCTTTTGTGATAGTTACAGTTTGTTACTTATTTTACTATCCCAAATATTGAAAGCTGGCTAATTTGAAGATTCGACTGGCCGAACAGGGGGCATCTGAGCTTGGACCCACTGTGGACTCAGGTGAGTAGCCACTTTTCCCTCCACAGTACCGACACACACACACCACCATATCCCACTATCACGCCTAATGCAATACACTGAGAGTAGGTTAAAACCGGGTTGATAGCTTTGGTACCTTGGGACCCCTAGACAAAGCCAGAAAAGTAAGCTACCCTTTACACCAGGGGTCTCCAACCTATCAATCACGATTGACTGGTCGATCATGAATGCATTACTAGTTGATTGCCTGACAATGACTTGGCCAACGACTTGGCTGCCTCATAGGGTTGGGCGGTATGGTAACTTGTTATTGTTACATGTATTGAATGAATGAATGGTCTTTATTGTCATTAATACAGTACAGGTACCATACAACGAAAACGATTGCACTTTTCCTTCAAAAGAATCTCAGAGTGCTAAAAATATATATATATAATAAGTTAAAAACATTGTAAAAAACATAATTAAAAAACAGAAAATAAATCACAAGAATGAACAGAACACAGGTTTAGCAGTCAAAGGTATTTTTGAATAAAAAGGCTTATCGGCCTGTCTAAACCCTAACCCTAAATAAAATGTCTGCTCGATTATCTATTAAAATGCGAAATTAAGAGTTGTTTGTCTATTCACAATGTGCCAGCAATGATAGCGAGCAGGAGAGAGAGAGGCAGAGCGGAGGGCATTTTGTCTTTCAGCTGAGAGAGCATGAGGGGGAGGGCTGGTGCAGCGGTCAGATTTGGCCTGCCTGCATTTACACCTTGCATTAAAATGCCATATTCATCTAACCTCCATGTCTGGTTTGTGGTCAAATGTTGTGTACATATCCCTTCTCACAGTTCGCAGTCATATGTCTAAACAAAGTTGAACAGATCACACAATGAGACTTTTTTTTCCATTTACACCTGAAATTTCATGTGGACGCAATCAGGATGCGGTTCAGTTTAGTTATAGGTGTAAATGGGCTCATAAACACACAGTGTTAGAGGAGTGAGTGAGTGAGAGAGATGTGTTCATGTTTTGCTTATTTGTTTGTGTTCAGTTCTGTTTGTGTCTATTCCTTGGTAATGGCTGTTGTATAGTATACTTCCAGGATTCCATTAATATACCAGCAACTTTTTGTTCACAGCTAGTAATCACTCTCTGGTCGAGTGCCTGCTCCATGAGGGGACTGTTTGGCTGGTGAAAACAAAACAAAGAGGCTTGTTAATCTACAAAAGAGGCAATAGTTCCAGTTCTGAGCAAATCGATTATAGAGACAATTGTTTAATTTTCAACAGAATGCACCTAAAAAAAAACATTTCAAGCTAAACTTGGAAGTAAACTTTGTTTGAACTTTCTCTGAGGAGATTTTGCCGTGTAATTAAAACAGTGCAAACTTAGAGCTGTATTTTCAGATTGCACAACACAGACACAGGCCTATTGGCAATTTGTTTCGGCGGTAACAGGTGAAATGACCACAGCACTGAAGTGCTCTCATCTGCACTCAGGTTGGTAGAGTCATTATGCTAAACCAAATTAAGGTGGGTGGAGTAGTAAGCTAAACAATATCTGTCCCTAAAGAGAGTTAAAGTGTTTAGGTTTCCCTTGAGTTGCCTGCTGAGTTGAAGGAAGTAGAGCTGATTAGATTAGATTAGATTCCACTTTCTTGTCATTGCAGAGTACCTGCAGTACCAGACAACGAAATGCAGTGTGAGTATGGCACTCTGTCTTTAGCGCTTGGGGGCAGACATGGAGGTCTCTGCTGGAAGGGGGACACTCAGAACATTGTGGTTCCCCAGTTTGCTGTGAGCGGTAGCATTAATTATGCATGCCTGACCCATGCAAAATACTCACAGGCTTAAATAATAAAACACTGCAGATGTGGACACGGAGTGGGGATTCCAGTTGTGCAGTCTTAGCATATTTTTTGTTTTGTGTGTCATTGGTACCTGGGAGAGCTCTTAGTTGCCTTAGTACTACTTTCTCTCTTAATAATTGTCAGATGTTAAAGCATTGAATAAGCAGCTGTACCCATTATAAGCTGGTAAGTCACCCCTGTAACAACATCTGGTGTGTCGTCAATAATTTCCCAAGACTCGTCTGCATTACAGATACACTCAGTAAAAGGATGACACTTTATGTGAGCAATTCTCCATGTAAAGACTTGAATGAATAATGTATGTAAAGTGTGGCCTGGGGTGGACTAGTGGTCTAGCACTGCGTTCTACAGTGCACACATTATGCCCATGACGGCATTGGTTCGACTGGTTCAGGGTGGTCTACCCACTGGTCTAATCTATCTGGATAGGCGTTAGGAACAGCATTGCATTGGAACACTTGAGGCATGCTGAAGTAGCAAACTACACCCGACCGCAGCAGTCGATTGATGCATATCAACAGTGCCAGATGTAATGGTTGATATTGATATTAATCAATTATCTTATCGGTAATTTATCCTACGGAGGTGGAAGTAGGCAGACCGAATAATGTTGTTGATGTGAGCTTCAAAAGATAGGGTACTCTCGAGGATGACACCTACCAAAAATCCCAAAGGAAGGTGATCAGACAGGGCAGGCAGCAAGCGGGTCGTCAGGCAGGCGGGGGATAGGCAGGCGGGGGATAGGCAGGCGGGTCGTCAGGCAGTCAGAGGTCGGGCAGGCAGGCGGGTCGTCAGGCAGGCAGGTGGGTCGTCAGGCAGGCAGGTGGGTCGTCAGGCAGGCAGGTTGTCAGGCAGGCAGGTTGTCAGGCAGGCAGGTTGTCAGACAGGTAGGCGGGGGATAGGCAGGCAGGTGGGGGATAGGCAGGCAGGCGGGTAGTGAGACAGGCTGGGGTAGGGCAGGCAGGGTATCTTCAAGAGTACAGGGAGAACAAGGGTTAAGGAATGGTAGATGCAGAGTACAGAGCTTGATGTGAAGCACATATACAAACCATGAATGGCAACGATCCGGCGTCAACTAGCAAAAGGTACAGGGTATTTGTAGAGTGGAGTAGATTGCAGGATCGCAGACAGGTATGCTAGTCCCAGCAGGTAGAGGTCATGGAGGCGGAGTCTTGACAAGTTGACACATGTTTTTCTCTAATTGTGTCATCCGTCTTGTTCATCATGTGATGTGCATATGGGTGCAACCACTTAATCCCAGGGATGTGGAACATATTTCATGTCTAATTGGCTTTTGAAATAAGCTGAATCTCAGTATATTACAATGACGTTAAATTCACCTCTCTACCCCCAATACTCAACATGACATTTTAGGAAATGTTTATGGAATCTAGCATTCTACTGAAAAAAGGCAACCACGATTACCACGGCCGGTGCTGTGGCAGTGCACAATGTAGACAAGACTTTGTTGCAATATTGGAGTCCTGTAATATTACAGTTAACAAAATAGTATGTATAGGAAATATATATAAAGCACTTTGAGCTGCAAAGTTTGCAGGAAAAGTGCTATACAAATAAAAGTTATTATGTTATTTATTATTATTATTATTATTATTATTATTATTATTATATAAGATATACAGTATGTGGCATACAGCTTGCCGGAGGACTTGAGGGTGGCTATAGTGTGGATATGTTTAAGAGAAAGCTTGAAACACACCTTTTTAGCCTGGCTTTTACCTAGTGTCTTTGTCAACTTGCACTTTTATTTCTTATTTTTTATTTCTTTTTATTTCTTATCTCCTAATTTTTTGTTTTTGTTTTTGTTCCTCGTTTTATTTCTAGTTTTATTACTATGTCTATTTTTCTGATCTCCTACCTCTTGCTTTATTGCATTTTGGTTTATTTACTATTGTTTTTATGTTCAGCACTTGGAGTTGCATTCAATACGATATAAATAAAGTGTAATTGATTGATTGATTGATTGATTGATAAAACTAGGGTTGCTTGTAGGGTGGGCTGGATCTATGTGTAATTCTCTTTAAATGACTTTCAGTAGTATAATCAAGTTAAGCTGCAACTAGCTACAATAATACGACTCTATTGTACAGTGGGTGGTTTGGAATTTCTATAGCTTATCCTGCCATGATATATTAGAAGCGTATGACTACGTTGCGTTGTTGCCTATGCAGACAATTAAAGAAAACCTGAAGGAAAAACTGAATTATATTTTGTGTAGCTACTTCATGCAAACAATTTCCCCTAGCTTTCTGAACTAGGGAAGCTTGGTCTCAACAAGGTCAGCAATGATGTTATATGGTGATGTTATATGACTGTGGGGGTTAATTTGCAGTTGGTATAGTGATGTTTAACACTGATGTGATCCATGCTGGCAATTCTGGACCACAACTAACTCCCACTGTGTTAACATGTGCTCCAGAGGAGGCTTCATGCTGCAGGGCTTGTTCACAGAACAGTGGGAAAGGCCTGCATCAGGTCTCAGGTACTGTACATCAAAAGGGCTGATACGAGACAGGGAGAAAGAGGGAGAGATAGGGAGAGACAGGGAGAGACAGGGAGGAACAGGGAGAGACAGGGAAAGACAGGGAGAGAGAGGGAGAGACAGGAAGAGAGAGGGAGAGACAGGGAAAGAGAGTGAGAGGCAGAGAAAGAGAGGGAGAGATAGGGAGGAACAGGGAGAGAGAGGGAGAGAGAGGGAGAGAGAGGGAGAGAGAGGGAGAGACAGGTGAGAGAGGGAGAGATAGGGAGAGACAGGGAGAGAGAGGGAGAGAGAGGGAGAGCCAGGAAGACAGAGGGGGAGACAGGGAGAGTACAAGCAAGTTGTTCTGAAACTCTCCAAGCTACCCTCCATATCATCCTGTCAAAACCGATTCACCCACTCATTCCAGTCCCTTAAATTGAAAAGGGTATGCCTCAACGCTGTCCCTACCCCCTGCCTCGCCTCTCGTCTTTATTCTGTCCATTCCGCTGTGTCCCTCCATCCCTCCTGAATGCTCACAGAATGAGAGAGTGGACCTCCTACTTGCCTCATCAATTATTCAACAGGTACTGCTTGGAATACATTCAGCACCCCTGGTCTGCCTTCCACTGGGGGCCAGAGAAAAAGACTGCTTTAGGAGGAGACAGGGTGGTAGATTTTGTGAAGAGTATACCCTGTTTTCTTCATCTTCTCTCTCTCTCTCTCTCTCTCTCTCTCTCTCTCTCTCTCTCTCTGTCTCTCTCTCTCTCTCTCTCTCTCTCACTCTCTTCACTCTCTGTTTTCCTTGTACTCCTTTTCTTTCTGTCTTCTCTCTGTATCTCCGTCGTTCTTTCCTTTAGCTTGCAGTAGGAAATGGGAGATGGAATATGGTGAATTATGGATGATTTCCATCTCCCTGCTCTCAGATCTGAGAAACACCAACGATTAGCATTTAGAGAGAGCCTGATATTGTATGACTGAGGGAGAAAGAAGAGAGAGAGAGAGGGTAAAAGAGATGAAGAATCAGAGAAAATGAACAGACATCTTTTAATCATGCTTTGATGTGCCACATCAGGCTTGTAATCTGATCTTTGTAAATACATACATTAGGGTGAGGAATGAGGTACATCTTGAAATATTATCTGTTTCCTGGATACACCTCTTTGGAGACAGACAATGTGTGTTTCTTTTCCATTAGATGCCTCAAAAGAGTGAACATGGACTTCTGATCTATGGAAATACCTGAAATAAGATGTTTTTTTTTCCAATACATACCTCATGTAACAGGAAAGTGTAGCCTTATGACTAGGCATACGTTTATAAATGCAAGGTAAGTTACATAACATTCAATATGAAACATCTTTGACATTATCATTATGTCAATGTAATATGCACATTGTGTTAGCACTTTATTTGATATGTATTGTACACTATGGCCACTGAAATCTCCATTTGGAGAAAGAAAGCCAGTACCACTGTGACATACTGTCATGACAACATCGCCATAGACAGGGAGCTATGACAGGTTGTCATAGTGCAAGGATTCATTTTTGTCATGACATTACATGACATTATGACCTGACTGGTCATGGTACTTAATGACAGCCCGTAAGTCATGTTAATGACAGTGTCAGTTGTAGGTCAAAGTGTACACGTCAAATAAAATGTTGTAATGTAAATTCCTCATACTCCATAATTCATGAATACAGAGCACCCCTACCAATACCATACTAATGAATGAATGTTTGAGTAGCAGTTACCTCACCGTTAGCACACTGATCCATGTGGTTTAGCAGCGGCCATAGATTAGCTAATAGATATTATAGGTACAAAGCTAATATTTTTTTCTTTTTTTTTTATCTCAGGGACAAAAAGGCAGGTTTTTCATGGCCCATTGACTTGATCTAATTTGGTGGAAGAGAACAGTGTATGTCTAAATTTGTCACAGGGCCACCAAGGTTGGCACTACAGGACGGAACACTGAGCAGCAGGGCTGTCTCCCATGTCAATTTCACACCGAATTCTAAAAATACGCTTAATTATATCGGGAGGAAAATAGCACTTGAGATAGAGGCTGAGAGTGTTTGAGAGCTGAGAAAGCTGACCCTTGTGTGCCATTATTTCCTGCTGGACTTGATTGTTGGATGTTCTTTCGTGAGATCATGAGCAGTCACCACATGACGGAGAAAGCTAATTAATGTTGGACTGTAATTACAGTACATGGAATAAATAGCTGTATTATGCTCTTGTGTTTGTCCTCATTACCATAAGTGAATTGAGATAAGAACGAATGTGGCCTTGCTTCTCTGTCGTTTCACCTTAATTCATCAATACATTGCTAAACGAACAAGCACTGTGCCTCGTGAACGACTGAAGCCGCAGTTCAACAACTCACGGTGATCTATGAGACATGCTACAGTAGACTGTATGCAAAAGCAGCAAGGCTCACTTAAAGCGGCGTCGTTTTTACGCTTCCTGTCTATTTTTCTCGTCAGCGAGAGCATTGCAGAGACGTAGATGCAGAGAGATAAGCACATAATATCAAATATAAATTCACACATAATCTCAATCCTAATACTAAAACTAAGTAGGAACATTTTAAAAACCACTCTGCACACATTGAAAGGTTCGGCTTAACACTATAAAACAGTGTTGACATAATTTATGTCAGGTAGACTATAAGCTGCTTCAAATCATCCCAATTGCAGATTAGTTAATGAGGTTTCAAGAATATAGTCTCCCTTTATGAAGTGTAGCCGACATTATTTAAGCAATATCACACGAGAGGAAGTGCTGCTATACTGATATCAGCACAGCTGTGATTAGGTTGTGCTGATAACAGTACAACCTTGGGTATGATATTGCTTTTATACAACCGTTCTACAAGCGCCATTTGTGTTCTACAAGTGTTCTACAAGCGTTCTACAAGTCGTCACAAGCTACTATGGATTGAACCCAGGTGCAGTGCACAAAGGAGACGGTAGTGTTGAATTAAAAATAAAGTCACTCTTTTACTAGAGGAATTTTCAGGTATACAGAACAACCGTACTAGAATACGAAAAACAAAAGAGGAGAATATTGTTCTTTTGTCTCCAAAAAACTAAGAGAAATAATAAAGAGCACAAGGCCAATTCAAACAAAAGTTCTCAGCAAAAGTCTCAGTAGTTAACTTCCAACTCGGTAAGGTAAGGCTTTGAGGACAGGCACAACAGATTAATATAACATGAAACGAACATCTGACAAAGACAATATGGAATTGGGAGCATATACACCAGGGAAGAAACGAGGAACAGGTGCACCAAATTACAGAAAAAGGACTAACAGAGCCATACACAAGATCGCCAAAAGGGGGCGCCAAAGGGTCGCTAGCGAAGCAGAGCGAATCCCCAGACCTTACAGCCATGTATTAGTTAACAGTTATAACCGACAACTGAATATGATTTGTTAGTTTATTCAATCAGTAATACTGTAGAGCTCCCCTTTAGTTGTCCGGAGAGATCCATAAAACTGCCTCAGGTCTGTATTCAGCTTGGTCTTCTCAACAGACTGAATGTCCATGTTTATATTTTTCAGACTTAGCCAAGTCAGAAAGCAGTTCAAGGCCCATGTTGTTTGCCTTACAGTGCACTCATGGAATGCCTCTTGTCCAAGCAAATGACGTGGTCGGAACTAACTGTTGTATGTATGGTTGAGTTCATAAATTCGCTCTGGAATCTGATCAGCACTCATGGAATGCCTCTTATCCAATCAAATTACTTGGTCCCTTTATGACGTTGAACACAGCGTGCCCTCCGGTGCTCTCAGAGCGAGTTTACGAGATACTGTAGATTCCCTTTATGAATTGTAGCATGTTGTCATCAGATCAACGTTTGTGGCAGCGCATCTCATCTCGCTCTTGGTGCAGCACTCTGAATACTGTGTAACAGAGATATGACGGTACACTCTCACGTTGCCGTTGGTGTAGTTTTGTAGCATGTAACACATAAAGCAGAGTGGAACCATTGCTCCCTGCTCTGCCAAAGGAGAGGAAAAAACCTCTATCCGAAATAATGACCAATTATGTCCCACCCCAAGGACCGTTCACTGCCCCATCCACCCCTGCAGCCCCCCTCAGATTACTCTCCCAACGACTGACAACCATTCAGAGCTGACAAACTGGGCGCTAATAAGCTAATACTGGCAACAATTGGTAATTAGGCGTCCCAGAGTAAGCAATTAATTAATGCTCACAATGCTGCCTCCCCCCACTAATAGTTTGATAAAAAAGACAGCTCACTTGATGTTATGTTTAATAGTCATAAACTTTTATTGCCTCTCAAACATGAAGAGTCAATTACTTGCGAGTGGAGATGCCTGCTAGGGGCTCTGCTGGATAGAGAGGTTGATTGAGGGCGTTAAAGTCCTCCAAGCTTTAAAGAGATGGAGGGAGAGTAAATAAAGGAAAGTTAATTAAGGATCGGCAGAGAACAACAAGAGAGTTAGCTCAATTATCTCTCTCTTTCTCTCTCTCTCTCTCTCTCTCTCTCTCTCTCTCTCTCTCTCTCTCTCTCTCTCTCTCTCTCTCTCTCTCTCTCTCTCTCTCTCTCTCTCTCTCTCTCTCTACTATTTTAACAACAATAACGTTTAAACATGTATTTATTTTAAACAATTATTGTGTTAGTTTGGCCATGTAAACAGATTTAATTTGAAAAGTGAGGCAAGCAACAACAACAAAAACAGTAGCAAAGTGTATTGAGTATACAAATATCCAGCTAACTATGATGGTACATTTCAGTCATTAACATGAATTAATGTTCTCTAGGCTGTAGGCGAGATCTAAGCTTAAGTCATTGGTGTTTTGGTTATGGATAGGTGAGACAGTTGTTATTATCTCATTATGTTGTCAAAATCCAGGGAACCTTATGACATAAAACGACATACTGTGGTTTTAAGGAAAATGCTGCTATTTAAACATCTACATATTTGACTAGAAAGCTCTAGCAATTTGACCAGAAAGCATTCAATTGTAGCCTACTGATGAAATGGCATGCTCTTCTGTGTTTATATGCATCTATCTTGTGTTGAACAGCTTATCACAGCAGTAAGCTAGTCTAGCTACAATATATGAAATGTAGTCTTTCGTTTTCAAAATCAGGTCTTGTTTGGAGTGAAGTCAATGTCAGGAATCTCAGAGGGCAGTGTGGAATGATTTTAGTAGGCAGGAACATGCAGCAGTGTTTTCATCTTACAAGATGTGTTCCACGGTAGACTTAAGCATATTATTTGACATATAACTGAAAGTTATAAGCGATGACCTGGAATGCAACTGGAAGGCTTATAGAATCTAAATGAATACAATCCCAGAAATGGATTCCCATTGTGCTATCGCAAGTTGTCGTCTTTCAGGTGCCAAGCTGTCCGCCACTGGTTCACTGAAGCAAGCATTCCAAATGAGTGCCTCATACCTAACCAAAAGAATAACTAGAACCTAATCAAATATAAATAATGTCATTGGGTGGTAATATCTGACGGCTTACTTATTTTTCCCCCATTAAACAATGAATCAAGTTTGCATGGCCTTACACATATCGACTACACAGATGACTGAGAAACTTGTCCTTCTCTCACACACTTGAATGAATGAATGAATGAATGAATGAATGAATGGTCTTTATTGTCATTGATATACAGTAGTACAGGTACCATACAACGAAATTTGGGAGGGGGGGCTCCCCTGGTGCTGGCTTCATAGAAGTCTGGGTGAAGATGCCTTGCTGCCACTCTATCCCACGACATGACCTGGTTGTAGAGGAGGTCTGAAGTGTTACTGCACTCCTTGGCAGCATTAACAGTGTGCCGCTGCTGTGTCTCTCTCTCTCAGCTCTCAGCTCTCAGCTCTGCGATGAGTCATCGTTCTCCCCTGTCTCTGCAGCTTAATGTGGAGAGGGCATGTTGTGGCATGCAGCACACCGGTGTGCCTGGTCAGCCATTACCTGAACCTCTTTCTTACCAGCTGTGCAAAGCTAAAGAATTGGAAGAGACATTTGAAAAAGAGGAGGACTGCTGAAGAGGATGGACTTGTGTTCTTGATGCACTTTCTTTGAGTCAATTTGACTATTGCTTCTCAGATGTGAATTAATGACACAAGTTAGCAGAACAGGTGAGGTGTGTGGTAAATCTATATGCGAGATTTACCATAAGAGATGTAATTCGTCTCAGCCTTCATGCCTTCAGGTTCTAAATGTTCATATTGTGTTTAGTTCTTCTTCTCTCTCCTTCTTCCACCATTTCTCCCGTTGGCTGTCTGAAAATAAAACATATCAGGAGATTAGAATTGAGAGTTTCATAACACTTTTGTTGTCTTTAATTTTTTGCCCACACTGAAGCTGTTATTTTAGTGTTTACTTTTGTCGTATGAGGTCACATGCAGTATTGCATCAAAGTTAATCTAATTCACAGCTCCAATTCTCTCACAGCCCTCGGTCAATCATTGGAAAAACTGCAGACAAACCGCAAACAACAGCGATGGGTGAGGATGGGAGGGGTGGAAGAGGAAGATGAAAAGAGGGACAGAGAGAGAGAGAGAGAGAGATGGGGGGGGGGGGTGACTGATGACAGTTTCACGGCGCTCAGCAGTGCATCTCTCATTGCTCAGCCTGTGTCCCTCCTAGGCAGGATCCGTTAGTCGGCTTGTCTGGTTTGTGTGTTTGTTTTTCTGTTTGTTTGTTTTGACACGTTAACGGGACAGCTGATGGACTGCCGGGCTGATCCAGGTAGAGAGGCTAGGGCCGAGGGATTTATTTTATTCTGACAGCTGGGGAGAAGGTCAGCAGTCTCATAGCTCACCTGCTCTCTGCTCTCTCTGCTTCACTCCCCACACAAGGGTAGAGCGTACAGCCTTGAAGTACTTCACTAGCTAGGGTAAAGTAAACACAGCTCGTGTAGCAATTTAGTCAGCACACTGTTTCTGGTAGAGGAGATCATGTTTTTTGGGGGTTGATGTTTTAATGTGTTGCAGGCACGTTCCCGAGAATTCAAGGTCTTGCCATGTTAGAACTCCAAGGGGTAGGATCTTCTTCTACTTGTCAAAAAAGTGTTCGGGGAACATTCTCATTCTCTAGGGTTTGCCCACTTTGACAAACAGAATTCCTTAGGATTCAGTCTGTAAATACAATCCCGGTGAAATAGGTTTTCATAACATTGTGATCCTAGAAGCATCTTTACAACAGGGAGACAAGTTCTCATGGTATCAAATCATGGAAGACAAGATGCAGGTCTATTTGTTTATGTATGTTTATATGTTTAATCTTGTCAAGTATGTTATAGAGCACAGCTGTTGGCTTACATGGGTTCTGAAACTACCCCCCCCTACCCCCAGACACCCCCACACAGCTCTCCTGTTCACTCTCTCTCTCTCTCTCTCTCTCTCTCTCTCTCTCTCTCTCTCTCTCTCTCTCTCTCTCCACTACCCCCCTTCTCTATTCTCTGCCCCCCCTCTCTCTGATAGATCTATAGTGCCACCAGGTGGCCAACAGATTAACTGACAGATTCCCAGAGACGCAGTGCTTCTAGAATCCTTGACCTACTTACTGTAGTTCTGTTCACTGTGTTTCTCGCTAATCTCAGCGAATCAGTCGAGCTGGGTGCAGCACTAATGCAAATGGACAACAACAGAACTCTGTAACATTTCAGAGACAGCATATGAGCTCAACCGTGTGTCAAACTGAACATGTACAATGTTGAAGGTAACAGGGTTGACACAGAGCTTACTTTCAGAGTTGCTTCACGTACATTGTACTTGTAATCCAGTGGGAGAGGTGGAGAGGTTGTTGTGAAGGCAGCAGCATTTTAGGAACACTGGGCGGGGGGGAGTTAGAGCTGTCTGGAGATATGTGAATTAATCCTTTAAGCAATGGAGCGGCCTATTCAACTACATTTGGAGAGTGTACTACTGTACCAAGAGGACTAGTCTAGGTCAAACCTTGATAAAAACGGAATATGTATACAGTATTGGCTCCCACAGAACTCCCACATCCAGGATGGCAATGAAGTCAATCAATCAATTCCTCACAGGAGTTATGTTGTTTATTTGTATACATCTGTATGCAATGTGGATTTTGGCTTTTGGCTAGTGTGCAGAGTTACAGCATAATGACAGTGAATGTGACGGGAGAGAAATCCATGCATACCTGTTCCCTTTCCATCTCTCTCTCGCTCTCTCTCTCTCTCTCTCTCTCTCTCTCTTTCTCTCTCTCTTTCTCAGAATATGAGCTCAACCGTGTGTCAAACTGAAAATGTACAATGTTGAAGGTAACAGGGTTGACACAGAGCTTACTTTCAGAGTTGCTTCACGTACATTGTACTTGTAATCCAGTGGGAGAGGTGGAGAGGTTCATTCATTCATTCATTCATTCATTCATTCATTCTCCCTTTCTCTCTCTATCTCCCTTTCTCTCTCGTTCCCTCTCTCTCTCACGTCTCTCTAGATTGTGCTTACGTGTTTGAGTGGTTTCTCAGCCATCACTATGTTCTTTCCCAGTTCCCCTACCACTTTTACTGGCCTTTAGTTACTGTACATTTTGCTTTGTACTCCTTTTCTTGGTGCCTCCTCTTCATCTCCGTCTCTCTCCGTCTAACTCCGGTCTCTCACTGTTTCCAAGGCCAGCTCTTGCTTACCCATGAGAATGTATACCCCTTCAACCTTTTACTCTATCATACATACACACACACACACACACACACACACACGCGCGCACACACACACACAGACACACACATACACACACACACACACACCGCTCTGCATTGCACCATCCACAATGTATAGTACTACTTACTGGTTAATGGAATTTAGCTTTTCGCTTGGTGTAGTTTATTTTCAATGTAATGGTCGCTCAAATCATCATTCCGCATAAAAACATTTCTATGTATGTTATACCATATGCTATTTTCTACCCTATGCCATGTTTCAAAGATGGCAGAGTTCAAAGCATGAGACAACCGTCTCCTAAAGAATCCGTCTTGGTGACCTCAAACAACACACTCCGACCAATTATTTATGTCTGAAAAATAATGGTATACATTAATAAATAAAAACTTGAAACGTAATTTCAGCATGTCGATGATAAACTGTCCCCCCGTTCCAACATTGGGAGGGGTCAAGGCAGTGCCAAACATGGCAGGGAGGTTGATGAAGGGCCCGCGGCTCTCTGACAACTTATTTTCGGCGGGTTTATCCGTCAACCCTGTTGATTCCATTAGCAGAGGGCTGACAGCAAACGGCTGTGCCCCAGGATCTATCAGTCTAACGTCAGGCGATCCAGAGAGAGAGAGAGAGATAGAGAGAGACGGAGGTCCAGCCCTTTAAACATATCACTCTGCTCCTTTAAAAGGTCTCCCAGGGCCCCACTGGGGGAACATATAGGCTGAGTGATGACACAGCGTGAGGGGATATCGAATGGCTCTATTCATTTGGCGTGGCGGGCAGTGATATTGGGATGTGTACGCAAAAGTGAGGTGGGTCGGCAGTGTGGCCTACTGGTTAGAGAGATGCACTTGATTCTGTAGATGAAAGGTTTAATGTTATGTTTGATTTACATGAATGGGATATTTGCATCCTACTAGCAAACTATAGACAGAAGGATTGTGTTTATTTATACATTGTATCACTGTCACTGATTATAACTGTACTTTAACTGACCATCATAATAGTCCTCTAAGTGTTCATTTTGGGCCATGGAATGTTGGGTTGAACGTTGTGTATAATGATGCTCTTGGCTAGGATGCTGGGCTGGCAGTGGTACTATATTACAGTTGGGAATGGGTCGAAACTGTAATGCCTTCTTTGTGTCCATAACAAAGTTGAAAATGGCCACTGCTGCTATATGATCCTCTTCTCAGGGCAAAGCTGTATAAATCTCCTCCTCATTTAACGTGCAGACGATTGAAATTCAATTCCCCGGAAACTGGTTCTAAAAGACACTTCAGGTCTGGCGAGTTGTGGTTCCTGGCAATATCCATCCCCATTTAAGGAGGCTGAATTAAATCTGGGGAAAGGGAATGGGGTCAGGCTGCCATATTTCATCTTTAAATGAAAGCTCATATTTTTGTCTGAACTCCCTCTCTACCCCGCCCGTATCTCTGTGATGGTGGCTGCTGGTCAAATTTAGTATAACTCTCAAATCACTTTTTTTTTTCCTTTAAGTAACTTTCCACAATTCCAGTCGCCAGTCCTATATACTACCTCTACTGAACATGGCCAAGGATGGATCTTCTTGTCTGAAATTAAAATGTAGCTTTCCTGTTTTCTGTTTTCCTAGATTCCTAGACTTCATAGATCATAGATTTCAAGTGAGTCATACTTAACTGTACTACTGTGTCTGTCATTTTGAGGGAACTAAGTCGTTTTCGGTGCAAAATATGTTGGGAAAAAGCCTGTGGGAACTAAAACATCAGTCATTACAGCGGCAATGCATTCGAACATGATTAAAAGCCTTTGTTCTGTCGAGCCTGTGCCCAAACAATTGGAGCTGGCAAGAAGTTGGATGATGGTCAGGATTTGACAGAGCAATTTGTATGACGCTGCGGAACTCATTAGCTTGAGAAAGCTAATTAATGCTTTTAGAATGGTTCTTTGACCTGAAAAATCTGAGGCCAGACAACCGTGAGAGAAGACAGAACAAAGTAGATATCTTGATTAAAACTCAATAAGAACTGAGCACTATAACTGATTGAGTGCTTCACCGTGCTTCGTGAGAAGGACGTTGTAGGCATTCATTCTAGTTTGGGCTTTAGCCAGTGAAGAACTGTGAATAATTATTGCTACAACATCTGTTCCTATGCAGACACACTGATTGGGAATAGAATCCAAGAGAATAGCGTATGCATTGTTACAGTGTAGTGATGCAACACAACAATAGAAAAAACATTGCATAAGCATAACTAACAACAACAGCAATGCTGGTATAAAAGACACAATGAATGCCAATGTGAGACAACGAGCTTCCATTTCACTAGTGTTTCACTCAGTTGGTTCACATCACATTGAATGAATGAAAGAAAAACGTTATTGCCCCAAAGACAATTATGCACAGGGACAAGCTTCAACAGTCATCTCATGAATAAAAAGGGGGAAAAAATATAGGGGATAGGGCAAGAATTGAGTGATGATGGGTGTGCCACATTGAGTTCTGGTGCACATGGATGGCTTCATCCCTGGTGTCCCTCTCTTTAAAGGAGAATCCAGAGGTCGCACACACACACACACACACACACACACACACACACACACACACACACACACCTGCACACACACACACACACACACACACACACACACACACACACACACACACACACACACACACACACACACACTGTTTTGGGACAGTCTTGGAGGAATTTAGTTCACTCCAAGTCAAGCCTGGACAGTGTGAGACAATATGTTTTATTCAGAAATCTCCAGGCCTGACATTTAAAAAGCAGTGGGGGAGTGTGGGGGAGTGTGGGGGAGTGTGGGGGAGTGTGGGGGAACGTGAAGCAGCATAAATGCAGAGATGGACCTTGATTCCTCCCCATGGGCATTTGTGGTTAACACCTGCATCTGAAACATTATAGATTATTCCACTGCCCACTATCTTACCTTACAACCACTGAACACCCTGGGGGACTTGAGTACCAGTGCAGGTCTCCTTGACCTTGACTGAAGGATGTGGGGGGGAAAAAAGTAGGAAGAGGAGGAAGAAGGTTGTTTCTCCCCTTTTCAAGATGAATCCCTTTAGGTTTTCTTCTCCTCTGACCTCCACAAAATGAAAGGTAAAAGGATTAACCCTCACAAGTGCCTTCAAAAGAGACACAATTCAAGGGAAAAGAGGATGGTGGCATTGCCGGTATCTGAGCACCTCAGACTGTAGATTTCAATGAGGCAGACAATCACAAGGGGAATTGGCGGTTAAAAGTAAAAATGGAATCACAGTCTGTGAGACTTTTAGACAGTAAATACACAACTAATCAGCCATTGATACAGCCCTATGCTCTCAATGGATGGGTGGTTTTGAAACCAGAACTTACTTTCTATCTTTCTCTCTTTCCTCATCATTCTCTCTCTCTCTATCTCTCTCTCTCTCTCTCTCTCTCTCTCTCTCTCTCTCTCTCTCTCTCTCTCTCTCTCTCTCTCTCTCTCGCTCTCTCTCTCTCTCTCTCTCTCTCTCTCTCTCTCTCTCTCTCTCTCTCTCTCTCCCACTATCTCTCTCTTTCTCTCCCCTTTAGAAGTGTGTGAAAGATAGAGATCATCTCTTATTCAGGCCGGTGGATGTGCTGAATGTAGTCCTGGACTTCTGAGTTCCCTCCAAATTAGTTTTATATCGTGCCTCTCTCCCCATGGCTGCAGTCCCATCAGAAGGCTATGCTATGCCGTGACAGACTTTGGGCGGTGTGTGTGTGTGTGTGTGTGTGTGTGTGTGTGTGTGTGTGTGTGTGTGTGTGATAGAGTAAAAGGGGGGGAGGGGTTCGAAGGGAGGATATGCAGTATAACCACCCCTATCCACTGCCATCCTCAGCCTCCCCCTCATCCCTCTACACCTTTGCCCTGCTGAATGCTTGAGAAGCCAGCTAAAACAGACAGAGAGAATGAGCCCCTGCTGCTGAGCCTTGGTGGCACATCTAACACCTCGCCAAAATGAAATCATTGCTATTGATTCTTTTCTCTGATGATATTTGTTGCCCCTACCTCTGTGACGCTCTGCTCATTGCTATCATTGCACCTCTGCAACTAGGCCCCCACATCACCCCTGGAATTGACCCCCCCTCCCCCACGTCACCCCTGGAACTCCCAACTGAGAGTGTAGGCATCCAGAACTTTCCAGACCACACACACACACACACACACACACACACACACACACACACACACACACACACACACACACACACACACACACACACATACACACTAACACACACACACACACAGAGACTCAGTGTGACCCAGAACATGCTCTCTCTACCAATGTTGAGGCATACTAATGAGCCTCTCGCGAAGGAGCCCAGACTGTGAGGCAAAATACCCTTTCTTGCATCACTCTCTTTCTCTCTCCCTCTCTCTCTCTCTTTCGGGAGACCCTCACAATATGAGTGCTGGTGTGATAGAAATTGTTTTTGCTAAACCACTGCCATGGTGAGGTTTTTTGAAAAACCTTTGGTATTGATACATTTCTCATTCATTAACCAATATTTCAAGGGATTTTCATTGCATGTGTAAGTAAATGAAAAACAGAGGGAGGAAGAACATTTCAACATTTTAAGAATTATTCAGACATGTTTATCTGGTTGGAATATGCATATTTCATTGTGAGGTGTTGAAAATGTATGAAAACAGTGATCTATGTATGTCTATATATGTATGTCTTGAGTACGTTTGTTTATAGTTTGGGTAAAAGTCCCGGTTATATTATTTTGTAGCCGCAATAATACAAGTAACACAATAATAAATTGTGCACCATGCATGAGGATCAGCTGATTCCGTTGCTAATGGACTGCTCTGCTAGCCAGCCATAATAGCATTCCTTTGAACAGGACATCAGACAGATCATCAAAGACCCATATATAAAACTATTTAATAGCACTGTTAAAAGCTACCAAACATTTGGTGTCGCTCACAGTTTAGCTAGCGTAGCAAACTATGATTGCAGTAGATGTAGCGTGTCTAGCTGTAAATCACATTTGCATGCACTAAAGCTTAGCTTTTCAAAAGAGGAGTTGTAAACAAAGCAGCATAATATATCATTCGAAAATAAATAAATATATGTGACAAATAATATGTCACATATAATATATGTAATTAACCAGTTATGATTCGACTACATACCCAGTTGAAGAGACTATCTGTCAAAAAATATACAGAACCTTTAATGGCAATTACTTATCCATAG
>NC_137690.1:58707964-58737964 GCF_963989245.1 Nansenia antarctica | reverse complement strand
AACCAGGGGTGATGACTGTCATCTAGCTCACCTACAGTACAGTATAGTACAGTACAGTACAGTACTCTCATACATCTCTCTATCTCTCCTTCTCTCTCTCTCTGGTCTGAACCTTATAGCATGTTTACTGGTTTTCCTGTCACTATCCGAGCCCAGAGGTGCGCAAAGTGAGTTTTGGATCCAGAGCGATGGGTCAAAAGGCTATGGCTCTGTATTAATAATATTGCAGGAGACCTGCATAAACACATCGGTGCTGTATATTTCAATGATGATGAGCCTCCACACCAGCGGACTGACACGACCTCACCTAAAGAGTCTCTCTGAGGTATTTAATAACTTTGTCGGAAAAAACGATTATGCATCGCACACTGGTGCAATGCAGCTGCCTGTTGTTGACTATCCTCAATGACGAATGCTCATTATTTTCCAAGTCCTCCTATTCTATCCGATTGTCATTTCCATTCTCAGTCACTGTGGATTTCAGTAACCGAGAGAAAGACATCCCAAGTGGATGGATTCTTCTAATGAAGAGAGGAGGCGGGACAGGGGCGGGGGTTGCCTTTTTCTACATAAGAGCCATGTTACGCTCTCTCTCTCTCTCTCTCTCTCCCTCTTTCTCCCCATCACTCTCTCACGACGTGATGAGGGGGAGCGATTCACACTAGAGAATGGATGAGTTAATTCAGCATTCCAGTTCTCTGACATGTCCTTTTCATGGCCCTGAAAATAAAGCTGTCAAATGACAGTACCAATGACAGTCCCAAAGACAACCCTCAGATGAACCTTCCTTAGAAACTCAATACAGTTGAACCTAGGGGCATGCAATTTATATCTCGTCACGTCTACTCTTTTGTGAATACCATTATGTCATTCCTTGCGTCTGCCTTTTGTCTTTGTCATTTGACCTGGCCAGATGTGGCCTTGAATACATAGAAGGCTATGTGGACCATGTCCATCCGTGACCAATGACAGGGCCAACACTGTGGAGGGTTATGGAGCTGACAGGAGGGTTTTCTTTGAGTGGATATTGAGAGAAGACAAAATGGTTGCCTTTCTGTCCTCACTCTTTGAACAGTGAGAAGATTCCCTTGATCAATTATTGATCAAAGCCATTATAAAGCCCTGTGCAAAACTATGTGTGTGTGTGTGTGTGTGTGTGTGTGTGTATGTGTGTATGTGTGTGTGTGTGTGTGAGTGTGTGTGTGTGTGTGTGTGTGTGTGTATGTGTGTGTGTGTGTGTGCGTCTGTGCATGCGTGTGAGAGAGAGAGAAGGAGAAGAAAAAGAGCATATAAAAAGTAAAGCAAGAGAAAAGAAGATATATGATCATATTTCCATTTTTTCCAAATAAATTGTAGCTCTTGAAAATAAATGGTTTGACCTAGAAGTATATTCACAGATGCTTCCGGAAAAAATACAATCTCCCTAAATCTCCCTCATCACTCCCCCAAGTGCAACGATCATCATCATCCTGAAATTAAAATCTGCAAATGTCTATGTCTATGTCTATCTGAATTCACAATGGTTCATAGAGGGAAGGAGGTTCATATGCTGAATATAAGGGACTGTTAGATAATCGGTGTAGGGTCAGAAACTACCTTCATCTCCATTCCAGTTCTATTCCAGTTCAGTCTTTATTTTCGAACATAATTGCAGTGGTGAATGTCACCATTTCAGTATGGAGACATTACCAGTGTATTTTGTGAAGGAACAGAACTCTCTGACTGAGAGACCTATCTGTTCATAGAGCTGAACACCGTCTGTCAGAATCCCATTCTCAAGCTGAGTATTAATTACTAATCCTCGCCAGGTGTAGAGTAGTTATTTGCACCTTGGCATTTGGCCTTCCTTTTCAATGTCTGGTGAGTAGAGAAACCTACTATGTGTTTCCATGCCAGGTACTGAGGGTGGACTGGACTGGCAGATGCGTGCAGTGATTGAGACAGCTTCACAAAACAGAAACTATCTTTCAAAGGGGCGAGTATTAAGATGCACGGCATTACCAGTCCTTTCTTTGTTGCACTCAGAATAAAGAACAACAGTCATCATTGATAAAACAGACTGGCATTGATTGATATTGCTCTCAGATCTGGTTCTAGTTACAAAACGAGGCAAATCAGGTGTTGTCGAACAGTATCTGACCCACTTCACACACCACTTTAGGACCAGGAGTGATACACACCATCCCAGAGACACCACACACACACACACACACACACACACACACACACACACACACACACACACACACACATTTCACGCATACTGTACACACATCATGCTTCCTATCATTAGGAGCCCAGTCTGCAAGCCTCGAGAGGTCAACAAGACAACTTTATTTGTCCTTAATAGCTCTTGGAGATAGCGAAAAAACAGAGAATTGAAATGGGAAGAGAACCCGGATGAATAATTAAAGCCATTAACTCCTAGTCTGCATCTCTTCCTGTCCTCATTAATAATACACAACCAGCTGCAGGTCACGACTGAGACTGAGTTTTAGGCTTTCTTGGATATTTGGTGGTGAATGTCAGAGGCCTGATGCTTGAAACATGTGGGGGGAAGAGAGGGAGAGGGAGAGCGAGTTAGAGAGAGAGAGAGAGAGAGAGAGAGAGAGAGAGAGAGAGAGAGAGAGAGAGAGAGAGAGAGAGAGAGAGAGAGAGAGCATGCATGGGAGAAAGAGAGAGAGAGAGATAATGTCACCATGATGTGGTGCAGAGAGGATGCTTTGGGAGAATCCTGCAGGTTGGTATGACAACAGAGAATCATGCATATCCAATGGAATGAGAATTGTTATTTGTGCAGATCATTTGGTCCCCCCCCCCTCAATAATTCAGGGGGAAATCACGTGACATGATGGAAGTTAGGGTAATTAGTAAGATATTCAATTCATCAAAGTTAGAAGAAAAATCGAATAAAACCAGTTTCACAATCACGGAAATCGTAATATGACCTGATGATAAAAATGCCTTGGAAACATGTTCACTGCATTGCAAACATGTTACATTGTTAAAAGTTACAGAAAGAAAGAGAGAGAGTAGAGAGAGAGCAGACAACATCGTTGCAGTCCTAAATACTTCTCAAGCACGAATGGAACGGTAAGGAAAGGAATTCACTGTGCTGTGAGTGCCCCCAGGTGGCCAATAAAGGTATAATCTTATTCTTTATTCATTTAATTTCTCTTTGAGTGCTTCTCTGCAGCAACAGCCTTCTCAACGACAATAATGGAAACATGGGAGACATAAGAACCGACATAATGAGGCATTATGACTTGATTCATGAATATATATATACGTATATATATATATATATATATATATATATATATATATATATATCAATTGATTTATTGATTTCTGTATGACCAATTTTACAGGAACTACTTTGCTGACTCAGTAAACCCTCAAGAAGACGACCATATACATCACCCATCCCCTCCCCACCTCCCCAAATGGCCGCCCGTCCATGGCCTCAACTGGCCCTTGTACCCCCTATGAATCAAACCTCCTGGAACAAAGGTACAGAACGACAAGGACTTATGAGTACATGCCACTGCTCTCCCCCTCCCCCTCTCCCTCTCTCTTTCCATTCTTTTTTCCTCCTCTTCTTCATCTATCTTGGCTGAGAAGATGAATCCTTGGAAAAGGTTTAAGGCTCTAGTGGAGCAGAACCCCATAGGCCACTGTTGTGCTCTGTTCAGACATTCTCATTTGCACAAGCAGTACACACACATACACACACACACACACACACACACACACTCACACACGTACATTCACAGAACACACACACACACACACACACACACACACACACACTATCACACACACTATCAAACACATAGAATCTGGACACCATCGGTCCCACAAATAACCCTGCTTATAAAGACATAACCCAAGCAGGGCATGCACAGGGTGGTCCAACCTGACCCGCTCCAGCGGACCAGAACATAACCACTCCAGTGGGCTGGGGGTGTTCGCCATAGAGCAAGTCAGAGTGGTCTTTATAAAACACACATTGATGGATTCATCCCTGCCCACCCACGCTGTGATCCATCACCTGTCGAGACTGTGGAGGTCGTAATAAACCTGTTTACTGTTTAGTGCTGGGCTCTGCGCATATAAATGTGAATGTGTGTGTGTGTGTGTGTGTGTGTGTGTGTGTGTGTGTGTGTGTGTGTGTGTGTGTGTGTGTGTGAGTGTGAGTGTGAGTGTGAGTGTGTGTGTGTGTGTGTGTGTGTTTGTGTGTGTGTGTGTGTGTGTGTGTGCCTGAGTGTGTGTGTGTGTGTGTGTGTGTGTGTGTGTGTGTGTGTGTGTGTGAGTGTGTGTGTGTGTGTGTGTGTGTGTGTGTGTGTGTGTGTGTGTGTGTGCTCTCACTATGTCTCAGGCTCTGCACTATGTCTTAATTTGCCTTATAGCACTACAGCCTCTGTTCATATCCCTCCTGGGAAACGATCCCATCGTGATGATCTGTGCTGTTTCCTCACCCATTCCAACATGATTGCATTGTATATTTACACGTGTACATTTAAAGGGGTTGTGTGAGATATGGTCTGGTACAGTAACAGCGATGTTATCTCTCACTCTGGTTTTATTGTCTTGTATATATATCCACACACATCTCCTAATAGAGTGCTACATCAAATGAACAGAGGCGTTCCAACCTGGCTCAGGAGGCCTGTAGTCTCTATCAATACAAATGATGTCTACAGTAAGATAATATGTTTAGAATAGGATGAGAAAGACCCTTGAGGCTCATAATGGGTGGCATTTTCATTCTAACATTATTATTTGCTGATGAGACCAAATAGAGGCCAGGCAATCTTCCAATCAAGGGCGCCACCGTTGAGTTGAACAGGAGTCAGTTTACATTCATGCCAATCGGTCCACACCATCTCTTATCTCTTGCATCAGCAGAGCATGTAAAGGGACACAGTATCTTCATCAAATCCTGACTCCATCTTATCGATCTTATCAAGTTGTCCTTATTGGTACATTAGCGTACCGGTGGGGTTACCTGACCTGCATTGCCCTGTGTTAGCAATGGATGTCCTGCTCAGTGCTGGGGACGGATACAGGTCAGTGTTCCTGAAGGAGGCCCAAGCCCAGCCCTCGTTTAATGAGCACTACAGGGAGCATCGTTTCTGGATGATTCATCAGGCCATTGGCATGAGTAAAGGGGCTCGTTCTGCCCTCTTTAGCACTTCGGGCGCGCGTCCTGAGGTTTAGCACGCGTGCTTTGGGCTCCCTTTAGCCAACTGGAAACCGTGACATAGTACAAGCAAAAGTAGATGGAGCCAAAGACCACTAAATATGTATCGCTTTCCGGAAAAAAAAGATTTCATTAGCCTGTTTTACATGTCCTTTTATTAGAAAATATACATTTTGGAAAGTAAGTAAGCTAGTAAAAAATACTCCTGCTTTCAGTGTATCATGCACTTTTACGAGGATTTTCTCTCTTTAAAAAAGGTTTTACGTGCAATTCTGAGTGGCCAAAGTTGAACAATATTAAGGAAGGTTTACTGTGTGGTGTAAGATCAAGAGAAATGTTCTCTGGAACAAGGAGAAAAGGGAGTGTTGGTTATTGTTAATGAATTGTGGTGAATCTCAATCAACTCTTCTTGCAATCTCTTGTGCAGGTATATAGCTATGTACAGATAATAACATTATAAGACGTATCCTTTGCAAGCCTACAGTATGTGCCTTTTCAGTGAGGAAAAACATATTCCAATGAATAACAATCGGACAATAAGCTGCTCTTTGAGAAAACAAGTCCATAAACCAAAATCTGCACACTAATTCAACCAAAAATCGCAATTTCATTTCAAATCTCAGCTTTCTATATATTTTCTTCTCAGTGATGTCATCAACTCCTTCACACGGTGACATCATCAGCCAGCTATCCCTTTAGAACCCGGCAGGCCGCACCATCATGGTTGCCATGGTAGCCATCAGGCTGGGGCCCTTCCAGTAGTACCACTTGATGCCGTTGTAGCGGACCACGTTGGAGATGCCAGGGTAGTAGATTCCGTTCAGGTTGGAAGGTCCACAAGCCTCAAACCACCAGCCTAGGGTGTAGAGGGTTCAGGGGTCAGAGAGAGAGAGAGAGACGGTGAGAGAGGGAGAGAGATATCGGCTCTACCTTTGGTATTCATGGCTCTTGTACGTAGGATTACGAGTGATGGAATGAAAAATGGGTTCAGATGGGAAGAAAAGTGTGCTTGTCATGATAAGGCAGAAGAGGACAGAGTGAAGAGAAGAGAAAATGAGAGATCAGTAAAGAGTAGTAGAACAAGGGAGTGATGGATCAGGAAAGGAAGGGGAAGAGAGAGAGGTTAGCAGTGTACCTCCAGAGGCCATTTGGGCACACTTGCAGCTGCAGCGGTCGTTGTCTCGGTCCTTGGTGCTGAACTGGGTACCAGAGTGGGTGAGACTGCTGGTGCGGCCCGCCGTACCACTGAACCCCTGGGCATGTAAGCTGGGGGAGGAATCAGTATCAGAACCATTCACTAACAACATCTTGACAGTATTATGAATGAATGAATGAATGAATGAATGAATCGTTTACATTCATTCAGTGAGTCAGGTGAGGGGAAAAAACTCTTTTTGAAACGGGATGTTTTGGTGGCCAGGGATTACCAGGGATTACCAGCACTTCCATTGGCTACCCACTAGTAACAAATGGCCTAGCTATGCACATCCTGTACATCCTGCAAAAGCATTAGCTTCTGGCTCAACCAAGGATCAATGTAGTTCGCCAGCAACAATCGGTCATTATATCCTCCTGGGTGAATAGTCCCGGAAACACCTCTGGATGAATGAATACATCTCCTATTCCAGGTTGGATGATATATTCATTTATTTTTTTGTAACTCAGTCCATCTGGGTGTGAGTCAACGGTGATGTGAGGCTAGGGAGAGGAAAGGTCAAGTCTTTTGTCTGCTCTCTCCTCTAGTCCTGTCATTCTGTCTCGTTAGTACGAGACTCTCCCATGCGTTATGTGACCTCTCTCATACTAAGGGCACACTGTCTGTGATGACTCAATGAGGAATCTCCTCTATCCATCGCTAGGGTCAGAGGTGAGGACCACACAATACGAGACAGAGCAAGGGAGGATCCTTCCTGGCCTCAGAAGTTTTGGAGAGGGCGTTGGGTAGAAAAGAGGCTGCTAAAGGAAATGCATTGAGAAAACCTAGCAGGGGATGCGCTGGCTGTGTGGATGGCTGAGGAGACAAGCTGGGGGATGTTTTGCGTTGGCTGGGAGACGGCCTTACACCATGGGCCTCTGGCTTGGGCCATCAACATGAACTCAGCACATGAGGGTAGAGAGCCAGCACACTCAGCATGCTAATAAAACTAGCACATACTCAACGAGGTGATGGAACGCTAGCTCAGCAGTAGCTGGCAACAGCTCTGACTTCTTGCCCTCCACCCAGTCAGTAGGCTTACCGCACGCAACGTAACTTTGAAGTTGCCCCTGCCCCAGATTAGATCAGAGACACTGATCTAAAAAAAGTCCCTGTCCCCTGTATCAATGTGCACACACACACTTGGTCGCCATTCATCAAACTGCTTTATTGGTCACGTTGTACATTCAACATGCAGTAGCTGGTATAGCGCCCCTACAGGCCACTATCGGTACATCTCCCTTTTTCTAAGGATTAAGATGAAGTTGATCTCAGAGAATAACAGTTCACAGATATTACAAGTCTATATCTATAGCTTAGCATACGTACTAGAATTCTCAAGATGTACTCTCCAGCTTGTACAAATAAACAATGTAACGGTACTCTAAACAGTACAATTATTACACTTCTCTTAACTCTTCCCTTTTTTTTTTTTTTTTTCATTGAAAACAAACTGTAATGGAACCATACAGCATCAATTCACAAATAACCTGAGTCCAGAAACAAACAGTAATGACCCTGAGAACAGAACTCCAAGTCCGCAATAAAAAATTAAATAAAAATAATAAACCCACCCTTTCTGTGCGTGTTATTAGCACTCCTCTACAAGTCTCCTAGGTTTGACAATGGACCTACTCGGCCTTTGAACCCGCTCCACCCCAGGGGAGG
The DNA here is from genome assembly GCF_963989245.1 of Nansenia antarctica. Lineage (NCBI taxonomy): Eukaryota > Metazoa > Chordata > Actinopteri > Argentiniformes > Microstomatidae > Nansenia > Nansenia antarctica. The sequence goes on along the minus strand of NC_137690.1, from coordinate 58,729,895 downwards.
GTGACTCGACAGGAGGGCTGTCCGTGTCTGATTGAGTATGCCCCCCTTCTATTTGCTCTCCCGGAGTCTCCCTGTCATTGCCATTCTCTGCAGGCTGTGGTTCTGGGCGTGGAATCTTCAACAGGTGTCTCCGGTTCCTGCGGATTGTATTGCCATTCTCGGTAAGTACCTCGTATGATCTTGGAGCAGTCTCTTTAAGGACCTGTGCGACCGGTCCCCATCTTCCTTCGCATCTGACTCTCACTAGGTCCTCTCGTTCAAGAGGTCCCAAGGGCCGTGCTCTTTTGTCATAGGCACGTTTGGACCGGTCCTCTCTCTGTGTGGACCGGTGCTCTCTCTGTGTGCGGTGGTCAGCGCGCTGGAGCAGGTGCTCTGCTGACGGCAGCTTTGTCTTGAGCCTCCTGTTCATCAGCAACTCTGCTGGTGAGCGGCCACCTTCCAGCGGTGATGCTCTGTAGTTGAGGACTGCCAGGTACGGGTCCTCACCCGCTTCCGCTGCTTTCCTTAGCAGTCGTTTCACGATTTGCACTCCCTTTTCCGCTAGACCATTTGACTGCGGGTACAGTGGGCTTGAGGTTACATGCTTGAATCCATACTGTTTTCCGAACTCTGCGAACTCCTGGCAGCTAAACTGCGGCCCATTATCACTTACTAAAGTCACTGGAATACCGTGCCTTGCGAAAATAGACTTAGAATGAGCGATCACTTGCTTTGCTGTGGTATCAGACAACAGCGCATACTCTGGATAGTTTGAATGGTAGTCCACTATGATTAAATAGTCTCTCCCTTTCAGCTGAAATAAGTCTGCACCTACTTTTTCCCATGGCTCGGTTGGTTTGCTATGAGGCAGAAGCGGCTCTCTAGGCTGCATATATCTATGCTGTTGGCAAATCCCACATCGCTGTACTACAGTCTCAATATCTCTGTTCATGTATGGCCAAAACAGTACCTCACGAGCCCGCCTCTTGCTTTTCTCTATTCCCAAATGGCCCTCATGTGCTAACTTAGCCATCTCTGGTCTCATGGAGCCGGGAACTACTATTTTGTTACCTTTAAGGAGTACCCCGTCGATCACTGTCAGTTCATCTCTAGTGTGACGATACGGACTTGGCAGTATCCTGGCCTCATCTCCTGGTGAGAGGATGGCCGCTATGACCTCCTGCAACTCTCTGTCGCTTGCTGTTTCCTGCGCGAACTGGGCCCATTTCTCATTTGATGCAGGCAGCTGGGCCTTCACACAGTCCACATGGATTTGCACCTCCTGCTCGGTGCTGCTCGGGCCCGTGTCACTCAAACTCGCTCTGCTGAGAGCGTCTGCCACTATTAAGTACTTTCCTGGAGTGAACTCGAGCGTCATGTGGTACTTCTGTAGCCGTAACATGAGACGCTGGATGCGTGGCGGTGCATCTCCAAGTGGCTTTCTGGAAATGGCAATAAGCGGCTTGTGATCAGTCTCTAGTATTATTTCCCTGCCGTAGATATATTCATGGAACTTTTCACATCCGAAAACCGCGCCTAATGTCTCTTTCTCAATTTGCGCATAGTTGCGCTCTGCAGATGACATCGTTCGGGATGCGTAAGCGACGGGAAACCATTCTGTGCCGTGTCATTGGAGCAGCACCGCTCCGAGACCCTCTTTGGATGCATCAGTAGAGACTTTGACCGGTTTGTCAACATCATAGTACTTTAACACCGGCTCTTTGATCAGGTTGGCCTTTAACACCTCCCACTCATTTGCATGTTCGTGTTCCCACTGCCATTCGTTTTGCTTTTCCAGTAGACTACGGAGGGCCTTTGAGCTTGCAGACAGATTTGGTATGAACTTCCCCATGTAGTTGACTAACCCTAATGCTCTTTGCAGGTCTGTTTTATCTTTTGGCGCTGGCATCTCTACTATTGCCCTTATTTTCTCTGGATCAGGCTGTATCCCTTCCGCGGACAACTTGTCACCTAGGTAAGTAACCTCTGTCACCCCAAACTCACATTTCGACTTGTTCAGTTTAAGCCCTGCTTTACGTGCTTGTTCTAGCACCCCGCGTAGCCTCTCGTCGTGTTCTTCTTTTGTTGTGCCCCAGACCACTATGTCGTCAATAAACACACCCACACCCTCCATACCATCAAACAGCTGCTGCACTGTTTTGTGGAACACCTCTGGAGCTGAGCATATCCCAAACGGTAAGCGGAGAAAGCAATGCCTTCCAAATGGTGTGTTAAAGGTACACAGTTTGGAGCTGTCTTCGTCTAGAACGATCTGATAGAACCCTGATGATGCGTCTAACTTAGAAAAGAAACGCGCGCCTGCCATAGCATTAGTTATGTCTGAGTTAGTTGGTAGTTTGTAGTGTTCTCTTTTGATCCACTTATTCAGGTCTTTTGGGTCTATACAGAGCCTCAAGTCACCATTCTTTTTCTCAACTATCACCAGAGAACTGACCCACTCAGTCGGTTCCTCTACTTTCCTCACTATGCCCTTCTCTATAAGGGCTTGTAGTTCTGCTTTCAGCCTAGCTTTAAGGGTCACCGGCACCTTCCTTGCCGGGTGGATGACAGGTTCCGCATTTGCTTTTAACTGGATTCTGTACTGCCCAGGTAGGCATCCTATACCACCGAAGACGTCTCTATATTGCTTCCTTATTTTTTCTGTGTCAGCTACAGTCTCATGCTGTTCCTCAGCTGCACCACTAGGTGTCACTACAGACCTGTCAATTACATGCACTCTTTTGATGAGGCCCAATCTCTCACAGGATTTCAGACCTAATATGGTCTGTCTATCACCCTCAACCAACACAAACATAGCATTAACAGAGTGCCCTTTCCTTGACAGTGTGACCCTACATACCCCTTTTGTAGGAATCGGTTCATCATTGTACGTTCTCAGATTAACCTTTTTCACATGCACTTTTGGCTTCTTGTACAGTTTATTAAAGTCTTTCATCGTCAGTATGTTCACCTGAGCCCCCGTGTCCAATTTCAGAGGAATTGTCGTTCCATTGATTTCCAGATTGGCTATCCACTCCTCCTTATTGTCCTCGTTCTCCACAGTTCCCACGAACCACTTCTCGTCATCCTCGTCTGTGTCGGTCGTGTCGCTGCCTTGTTGCACCACCTGTACTTTCTTTGACAGGCAGCATCGGGCGTAGTGATTCTTCCTACCGCATTTGCGACAGTCCACACCGTAAGCCGGGCAGTTATTCGCTGCATGTCTGCCCCCGCATCTGTCACAGTCTGTGTCCTTTGTGGGCCTGGGCGCGCGGGACTTTCCTTTGCTGTTCCACCTGCTAGCGGCCCTCTCATGCACTCTCTCATGCACCGCGTCCACCGATGCTGGTTCGGGCTCGAATGACTTGAGCTGCATCTTGGCGCTCTCTGACGCCTGGCAGATTTGTACTGCCTTCTCCAGGCTCAAATTGGATTCTCTGAGCAGTTGCATTCTCACCTTCTTGTCGACAACGCCGATGACGACCTGATCCCTTATTAGCGAGTCACACAATGTGCCAAAGTTGCACGACTGGCTTTTCAGACGCAAGTCCGTGACAAACTGTTCAATGGATTCTGACTCGGCCTGTACTCTGTTGCGAAAAACATACCGTTCGTACGTCTCATTTTTCCTAGGTGTGCAATATTCCTCAAACTTTGCTAGCACTGCTGCATACTTTTGGTCATCGCCCTCAGGAAACCGAAACGTGTTGAAAACGTCCCTCGCGGCTCTGCCTGCCACTGTGAGAAGCAGTGCTACCCTTCGACGTTCATGTTTCGCCTCTTCCAGACCGATTGCCAACACGTACAGCTCAAAACTTTGCTTGAAAGCTTTCCAGTTCTCGTGGACATTTCCACTTAACTTCAACTCGTCCGGCGACCGAATGTTATTCATCTTTGTAGGCTAGTGTCACCCCACTCCTGGTACCATGTATCAATGTGCACACACACACTTGGTCGCCATTCATCAAACTGCTTTATTGGTCACGTTGTACATTCAACATGCAGTAGCTGGTATAGCGCCCCTACAGGCCACTATCGGTACATCCCCTATTGGTTAAAAGAAAGCTTATCGTGGATGTATGCCTAGAGCCAACTTCGACTTGAAGTGTCACATGCTATTATGCTATCAAGCTCTCATCACAAGTATTGCACTTCTTAAACCTCCAGGCTTTTAAAAAAAAAAAACTGTATTGAATTCCACTTCATTTATCCCTACTTTAAACCACATATTTTGCTCTATTACATTAGGTGGAACCTCTGAGTTCAACACTGGTACACACAATCCCATTAGCAAGAGCAGGGGATTTAGCAGCGAACGCCGGGGAAAGCTGAGCTTTGTTTAAGTTGTCAGTTTCCTGGCAGGGCCAGGTGCTACGGAGCACTGTACATGTTGGTGTTTTTCTCTGCTGGAGGGGCTGCCCTTGGGATTTGCAGGAGCAGCGGTAGGGGCAGTGACGGAAAGAGAACATGGTGGCAGAGAAGTGTCAGTTTGCCCTCCACAGAGCGCATCATTTAGAGTGAGACAGGCCATGGTTTTCTTTCATGGTTCTTTTTTTTTTTACTTTCTTTTTACTGACAAGTAAAAAAAGAAAGGAAGGAAGTTACCATGGTGGATAATGGTCTGTAATGTGTCATAGTATTTGCTAAGTGATTTACACCCACAGGGTAAATTGAGTCTGAAATGGCACTATCTCAACTCAATTATGGCTTTCTGAATTTAAAGGCCGCTCATCATAACTCTTACAGAAATCATGACAACTATATAACGGCTTAATGTGATGGCTAAAACATGATGCTGTTTCATTGACAGCTAAAACTTTGACTACGCTCATCATTTGCATGTCGTTCAAAGTCAATCCATGACTACTGTTTAACTACATTGCAGACAAGTGATGTTCAAATCACTCATGCAGTAATGGTTGCTATAATCCCTTCATTTCAGAACTTGTCAAAATGTATACCAATAGTTATGTACAGTGTACATGTTGATGTTCTGGCTAATTAGGGATTCATAGCCAAACTATCAATGCTACATTTTAAAATGTATTGATAGGAAATAAAGAAAAATGCTTTAGTAACCATCCAACCCTGCCGCCCTGAAGACAGCCTTGCATCCTGATACCTGTAGTTCTTTTCCTCTCCGTCGATGTAGAAATGGTCGTAGTGTGAGAAGGCTTCGTTGCCCTCACCGTCCTTCAGCTGTACATGTAGACTGTACTCCTGGGAACTGGTCAAGAGGTGGATAACATCATTACCCACCCAGAACTCTCCAGAGGGGTCCCCAAAACCCTACAAGTACAGTGAAAGAGAAAGACATGCTGAGCGAGCGAGGTAATGACTTTGGCAGATAAATATCAAGGGTAATTTGTTTATGTCTCTCAGGAAGGATCATGAGTGAGTAGGTACCAAGTGAGTAGAGGATCAAGTTACTTTAACAAAAAGATTTCAAGTCGCACTTGTCGATGTTGTTCAGTCTTGAGGGATACAGTAGTTGATTTTGAATAATACAGTGAGCAAGGAGTTAATAGTGAGATGTCAAATTCAACTGTCACATAATTGACCCCTAAAAGGGAGAGTGGGAGAGGAATGAAACAGTGAGTAACAGGGCTTATTCATTTGACAGAGAGATGTCTAGACCTAAATCTTTAATTGTCACTCACGCAACTCACACTAAGACATACAAGAGCCGGTTATTGTTATTGCTTGTATACTCAGAATAGACCTCTTATATGATTATGAAAGAGCATCTCTGGATTCAGAGAGGGAGTAGGCCTCCACCTGGTCGTAGTGCTAAATTGTACATAGATTGCGTTCTATACCACTCCTAACAGTCTCATCTTTTACATCTGGACATAGCCCTTCCTCGCACTACACCCGGTTGCACATCCTACGGCCGGCAGAGGTTAGATCCTGGACTGCTCTCCATAATAATGCTTTTGAAAATAACAACACTTTTTGAAACACGTCTTCTGCACAGATTGCATAAATAAAGAGGTTATAGTGGATGACACAGAATTACAGCCAGATTATGTAGGCCTAGCCACAAACTATGTATGTCAGCAGCCCAGGTTGGGCATAACAATTCAAATGTACATCACATAGTCTAGATCCACTCAAATAGAATGAATACAGAAAGAAATGTCAAATAAATGATTTATTAAGAGTGAAAAGCTAATACAATGCAATTCAACAACAACTACATCATCTCCAATTAAATGTTAATATTATTTTTGGGAGATCCAACATCCAACTCTTCAACATCAACTCTCACTCCTCTGTGTGCTCATTGTCTGGGACCTGGACAGATGCAGTGGGTAGTCTGCCAATGACTGACAACAAAGTTTGATAAAATAGTTCCATCAGAATGTTTGTTGGTGGAGAACGTGCCGGACGTATTGCAGTCTGGTAGGCCTACAGGGTAGTCAAGCTGTCTACCCTATCAAGCCCTATGCACACAGGGGAATCTTCCCCAAATATATCAATGATGATTTTACTGTTAAGTGATGTCCCGGTCGGGGATGTTTATGTCTCAGCAAATATTGTACAAATGTTAAGAAAGAGTCAACATGGCAACTCATCGCAAAGGCTGTGAACAAGTGTGGAGACAGACTGTGGAAATGTGTCATCTCTGAAGACATATCTTCAGACATATTTCCAGTCTGTCTCCACACTTGTTCACAACTCTTGCGATGAGTTGCCATGTTGACTCTTTCTTAACATTTGTACAATATTTGCTGTCAAGATGTATCTATATTTGCTATCCATCTCAATGATCTTCCTTTTATCTGTGTGTAAAAAGAACATTTTTCTCTTCTAGTTTCCATGCTGTGGCCGTTGGAAACTGAGTGTAACTATTGCGACATGCATTTATCACTACATGATCTACATCTTTGGCATTAGCAGACGCCTTTATCCAAAGCGACTTACAACAAATATTTGTCTAGGTAAGTGAATCATCTATCCATCAGTCATCATAACAAAAAGTAATCTATGCTATGACAAGGGGCCATTGGCAGCTACAGTGCTAGAATAAGGAAGATCATCCACTACCTGCACGCCTCCTAGTCACAGTCAACGCAGAGCTACTGCTTAGCCCATGTACACACACGTAAGACCAGGCAACCCCGACACAATCAGGCATGGTCAGATCTCTCCTTGTACAGTGTGCCAAGCTGAAGACTTGGCTTCAGAGAGAGAGAGAGAGAGAGAGAGAGAGAGAGAGAGAGAGAGAGAGAGAGAGAGAGAGAGAGAGAGAGAGAGAGATCCCACCCTGGGTACGAACACTTTGCTCGGCTGCCCTCGAACAGGCGGTTCAGGACCATGTTCGCAAGGACAAACAGACTGAAGCTCAGCTTCTACCCCAGGGCCATTCAGGCCCTGAACACAGCAAAGACCTAGGTTCTAGACCCTGGACAATCTAGACAAATTGATGGCAGCTACTAGATTGAAATCAAGTGTAATACTGAAACACAACTGTGTACATTTCAAACCTGCAAACTGCGACACTTTAAATGAATGTGCAATAACACTATGGGCAATATGACAACCCTAGGGTACATAAGGTTCAGAGAATAGGAAATGTTAGAATAGGTATAGCATAGCATAGAGTACAGCACAGTGTTTTATTTGTATAGTATAGTATAGTGGATAGTGTACATAGCCTTTATTTATGTAAACCAGCTCTTTTCCCTTCTATTTTTTTTTTTTTTTTTTTCCTAGCACCAGGGGAGCCACCCCTCCCAACTTTCGTTGTTTGGTACCTGTACTATATCAATGACAATAAAGACCATTCATTCATTCAGATAGAGAGATGAGCTGCCTAGTAGCAATCTTTAAGCGTCAACGATCATAACACATCAAATCACTCTAATGTGCACTGCTTACGCAGGACGACTACAACCACGCGTATATGGTACATCCGAATTGGCACTTAAAGGTCCAGCATGTATTTGAGCATGTTACTGCACTATTTCAAAGCACTACATACATCTACATACTGGAGTTTTAAGACCAACTTTCTTTTATGCAACTACCTCCTGCAGCAAAGAGCCTGTAACTTCTCTTTGAACATTCCAACAGATGGGCAAACATTTCCTCCATGTTTGCACGGCACCATCACTCTGTCTCTGGCTGTCAGAGCTCTGTTTATTATTGTTCTTAACTACTTAAGTGAATTTGAAGATATGAGGAGTTCTGGGAGCATTCATTATCTGACCAGCAGGCCTGTGTACAACATTTGACCAATGTTGGGTAAACATTGTGAACACATGGAAGTGTGGTCAGGACATCGAAGGGCCTCGAAACACATGTTATCTTCCATCTACAGGGCCCCCATGCTCCCACGCCATGCAATGGGGCCAAATATTTATCATCCACTTGTGAAAATATTGTTCTTGAAAAAACAATATTGAAAAAGTAACTCGCTCTGCAAACAAGCTGTGGCGACTCATCTGTTTCAGAAGGTGAGAGACAAATTGCGGCTGCTCGTTCAATAAAAAAAACTAAAGCAGTCTCTTGCATACACACTGTAATTCAACTCAGGAAGTGATCTTAGGAATCCTTCATTTTTTTTCTCTTTCCTAGCACCAGGGGAGCCACCCCTCCCAAATGTCGTTGTTTGGTACCTGTACTATAGCAATGACAATAAAGACCATTCATTCATTGTGTATACTGTAGTTTAAACATAGAAGGGATATTGATATCTGTGGAGCAGTGATAGAATGTTTTGAGTGCATTAAACAATATTGTGGTACAGTATTTATCGCTACAGCATGAGCAACACATGGTGTAGAATGAGCATGTTTCCCTGATGGTGAAATACGTACTTAATGACTCTCTATGTTGAAACAAAAGTACAGCACTGTTGTATCATAATGTTGCCATCATAAAGCTTCCATTTCGCTAACTGTGGGTGATGACAGTGTGTGATAATAGAGTGTAGTGTGTGTGGGGGTCCAACTGAGATAGGGAGAGAGTGCAGGTGCAAAAACAGGGAGGGATGTAGGAACACACGGGCGGTCTACCAAAACAACCATGGGTCATAGGGATCACAGCACTGTCCGTATCCCACGCCTCCCCACACCAAACCCCATCCAACACTCATGTCAACCCCTGCGTAGTTATTGGAACCTCCTGTCTGGCTAAAGAATCCACTGACTAGTTCTATCCTCAACGGTTTTATAATGATGGACTTGTGATTCACATTGTTGCTCCTGATTTGGCCAAACTACGTCAGTGTCTCTCACTATTTGAGTTTGGACCACGGCGACATACAACAACATTACTATATTTGATATAATAATAATAAATATTATGACAACAGATGAAAAAAAAGTAAAAGCTGCTGAACTTACCATTTTATAGTCCTTCCAGCCGCGGTGGAAGTCCACTGACCCGTCTCTGCGATCTTGCAGTACAGTCCAGCCCCCACCCCTTGTTTTCATGTTACAGAAAACCTGTGGAAACAGAAACTCTGATTAGAAAAAAATAAAATAAAAAACTCTTAGAAAACTAACCTTAATGCTTTTGATAAGGCCCTGTGATTGTTCTAATCGTTTCTCTATCAGGCTCAGTATCTCATGGACCCTACACCTTGAGAGCCTTGGAGCTACAGTGAGCCACAGTTGAGAGGTCACAATCTCTTACAGACAGATGTATGTTTCTATAGACAGAGGGCTACGGTCCAAAACCATCATATCGTTTTCATCTCCCAGTGTTTCCACTATGACATCGCCTGGACTGTCTCACATCTCTTTGTCTTCCCCAGTTCGTCATCCTGCCACCAAGACCAACAGTAAACCCTCAGAGGTGGAGAAAGGGAGAGAGTCTGGAGTGTGAGAGGGGAACAGCTCACACCCTGGAGGGAGGAAACCGTTGCACGGTTTCAATTTAATCAAAAGTTGTGTTGGAAGCCTCAGGGAGAAGGGGAACACACTCTTCAAGGGGTGTCATGTTTTTGTCGTGACCCAGGTGGAATGGAGAAATGACATGTCAGCATGTTCTGTTCCCCCTTTGCTTTGGTTACTAGCACTGTTTTCATTTGTCATTTGGTTACTCACATACTATATGTAGATCTGTTGTTATAGGACAAACTCATGAATTGCCCCCTATTCATCTTTTGGCAGAACCTGAAACTTATTTTGTACATGTTGAGGGACTTGAGGGTTGAGGGTTTACACATTATTGGTCTCTCACAGGATCTGATATCATGTCTGACATTGAACATAATGTATAAATTCCTCTCTTGGGTGATAAGATAATATATGTAACCATGACTGGTGTTGCCTAGTTTGATGTTGTTGAAAAGATGTTTGATGAATGGGGTGTGCTTGTTTTTATTATATCAAAATATCTCCTTGACACATTTCAACAAAAGAGCCAAGGCTTGAGAATTTTGGAATTGCAACATCTCATATTAAATGTAATATATTTGTTCAACCAAAAACACATTGTGTTGATATATCTGGTGTCCAGAAGTCTCCAAACCTCAGTTACCACACAAATTGATGTTTGGGTTGCTAGGATCCAAAACACCCTACGCCCACGTCCAAGTCCCCTGCAGTGTAGATATTTCACACAGGTGTTGTTAAACTTGAAGCTATCCCAAAATAACCTTTCACCTTTGGCTTTTTCTGCTACAAATGCGGTGAGGGTTTTTAGCGCTTTCCCAGAAAAGGTCCTTCAGGCAAGGTCAAAGAGGTTTAGAGTGATTATTCTCTGGCACAACCATCACATTAAGCCAAGGTTCTGGCCTCTAAACCATTCTTTCTGAATACAAGGGCCTGAAATAGATGTTCCTCTGGAAGTCATTTCCCCACGGAGGACATTTTTTAAACAGATTTCTAACAGATCCATACTGAATATTCCGTACTCAAACTCCTTGAAGAGTTATGTGGGCCTAAATCAATGTAGTATAATGCAAGCATAACTGCCAAAATACTACTTGTAATGGTAATGGTATGGTGGAATAATATGTCTGCTAAGACATTTTATTTATTGATAAGACATTCATTACCTTTGAGACTGAATACACAAGAGTCACTAGACAGTCAGAATGTCTGGGCAGAATCATCAACACATTGACGAACTCAGCCTAGTAGACAATAAAACCATTTTCTCTACTTGAAGCTTGACATTGGCTCGACAACAGACACAAATACCGAATTGCTCTCTTTTCTCTTAAACCTGCATCTAGAGAGACTGAGCAGTCTAGAGCAGTTCTGGGCTTTTGTTTTCCCTCGGTCCAGTGCTCTGAAACTAGACCAGACCAGTTTGTGACTTTTGTGCCCATTTTCCACCTTTGTGTCTCTAGGAGAAAGTGGGGGTCGATTCCCCCCTAACCTCTTCTCAATCTGTATCACAGCCAGTCCTTCTCATACAGGAAATGCCTGCGATTGGCCTGTACCTCACCTGAGGGCGGGCTTGTTGCCTGAGTGTACCTGAGTGTATAAAATACAGATTTGCCCCTGTGTCTGGACTTTCAGAGAACCTTTGTCGTATCAAGACAGATCTTGACATGCTGTAAACTTTCTCCTTTTGCAAAAGTAAATTAAATACCTTTTCCTATGCAATTTGAAACGAAGCAGGCTGCCTTTTTGATTCTATATTTAGATATTTCAACGACAATGGTAAGCTACTGGTTTGTGTAGGTTATTTACCATGCTCACGATACCGACTACAGACAGAATACAGACACTACATCAGCATCCTTATTAAATAATTATTATATAATTATTTGTATATTATGATATTATTTGTATATTATTAAATATTATATTAAACTAATCTCTTTAAGACTATGAACCGTTTAGTTTAGTTACAGTATACCTTTCTCCATTTTAGGTTTATGGTAAAACAAACATTGTATAGTCTAGCTCTGGAAAACAAAGGGGAGAAACGTTGAAGTTATCTCCCAAAATCATTCCAATTAACAAACTATTATGATGGTTGTTACTATTTGCGTGTCAAAGTGTCAACATTATAAGGCAGAGGATTTTAGAAACAAGGCCTGTCCATTACCATGCCAATGTTATGAGTGTCTTTTATGTTATCACTCATGATTATACATCGTTTGCTAAACGTCTGTGCCATTTTTACTTTCATATTGGAGTGTGTTTATAAAAAAAGGAAACCGCTTGCTAATTTTACTTGTGAAAATTGTTTGTTTGCATTTGGCTGTCTTTTGATCACAAATGATGTGACCCGTCCAACTCTGGATCTCACAGAAATGATACATTTTGTCTTTGGCCCCTTTGAGAAAAAATAGGGCAATTTGATTGATTGATTGATTGATTGATTGATTGATTGATTGATTATACTTTATTGTCCCCGAGGGGAAATTTGTCTTGGGCATGGTACTTTCATGCTACAAGTGCAACAGAGACGATACATACAACATACAGTAGACAAAGTAAACAACAGGACAGCAACAAACATTGAGTGACATTGGCAGCAGTTTCCACCTGGACATGGCATCATTTGGTATAAATATATATTGCACATAACCCTTCAAGTGGTGTTTTCGAATATTGCACATGGCCCTTCAAGTGGTGTCTAAGATAAAGTGCAGGTGCTGGTGATCATGTCCTAATCATCGTTTCTGCTTGAGCGAATTGATTAGTTTAATGGAGAATGGGACAAATGATAGTTTTAAGAGCTTATAATTACATCTTGGCATGCGAAGCCTTCTACCTAGGGGGAGAACTTCGTATTCTGTGGAGAGCGGATGTTGGGGGTCTGCTATTATCTTGTTAGCCTTGTCCAGGACAGCTTTTTCATATAGTTTATTTAGGATCACATAGTCTCTTTCACCTACAATTTTCATAGCTGTTTTGTGAATGCTGACTAGTCTGTTTTTTTGTTGTACAGTTAAGTTGCCAAACCACACAATTATTCCATATCTGATTACACTTTCAACAATGGACTGATAGAACATTCTCATGATCTGCTTTCTCACCCCATAAAGTCTGAGTCGCCTCAGGTGATAAAGCCTCTGCTGTAGTTTGTTACATAAGCTGTCTAAGTGTGTATTCCAGCAGAGATGGTTGTCTAATTGAATACCTAAGTACTTATAAGAGGGCACCTGGATGATTGTTTGGTCTTTAACGACCACAGGCTCATGGTCAGTTACCTGCCTTGGGTCTAACACAACCTCCTGAGTTTTGGTGAGGTTTAAGATGAGATGGTTGCTGTCACACCATTTAGTGAATATGTTAATCTCATCATGGACCACCGAGGGGTCTGTATCTTTATCAAGGAGACTTAGAATTGCAGTGTCGTCAGCATATTTTATAATATGGTTGCTTGGGTGGTTACTTTTACAGTCGTTGGTGTATACTGAGAAAAGATATGGGGACAGAACGCAACCTTGGGGGACACCTGTACTGCAGTGTTTAGTCACTGACAGTGTTCCATTGACTTTCACTTGCTGTTCTCTTTCTAACATGAAGGAATGGATCCATTTGATTAAAGTACTATTGACACCCATGTCTTTGAGCTTTCCTAAGAGCACGTGGGGTTGTACCGTATTAAAGGCGGAACTAAAGTCAACAAACATAATTCGGGCATAGGCCTTTTTGTTCTCGAGGTGCTTGGATACAGAATGTGTGATATAGAGAATAGCATCCTCCGTGCTACGGTTCTGTTTATAGGCAAATTGAAAAACATCTAGCAGTGGGTCAATGTGTTTTCTAAGCAGAGACAGTACATATCGTTCAAAACATTGTTCAAATGTACTGTCTCTGCTTAGAAAACACATTGACCCACTGCTAGATGTTTTTCAATTTGCCTATAAACAGAACCGTATCACAATGGAAGTTAGAGCAATGGGACGGAAGTCATTATTCTCCATGGCACGAGGTTTTTTCGGCACAGGGATTATAATTGACTTCCTCCACAGAGCTGGAACCTCGGTATTCAGGGACTTTTCAAATAGCGGACACCATGCTGTTGTTAGTTCTTCTGCACAGTTTTTGAGAAGAGAAGCTGATAGACCGTCTGGACCTGTGGACCTGTTGGTAGACACCCTGCTAAAGAGACGTCGAATGCTGGTAGGATTTACCTCCAACTAGCAGTTGGCGTCAGTCTCTGGCAGGGTCTGCAACACACGGTCACACTCCTGAGAGTTCCGTGTGTCAAACCTCAGGTAGAAGTCATTCAGCTCGTTTGCTTTTTGTTGTTCATCTAGGGTCATGATCTGTCTTTTTGTTGGGTTCATGTTGGTCACTGATTTCATTGTGTCCCATAGTTTTTTAGAGTTGGAAGTCAAAAAACTTTGTTCCATTGTGTCCCTGTGTTTTTTCCTTGCACTAACAAGCAGTTGTTTTAGTTCTTTCTGGACCACTGACAGTCCTGCCCTGTCCTTATTTCTGAATGCCTGTTTTTTCCTATTTAAGCAATCTTTGATTTATTTTGTGATATATGGTTTGTTATTAGGATAAACTACTATTTCCTTCTTTGGGACAACATTGTCAACACAGAATCTTATATAGTCTGTTATGGTAACAGTGGCCTCATCCAGCTCTAGTGCGTGGAATATGGACCAGTCTGTGCACAGAAAGCTACCCTTAAGTGTCTCAGTGGCATCATGCGACCACACATTGACAGTTTTACATTCAGGTTTGCTTGATTTAAAGACAGATTTGTACGAAGGGATTAAATGTACAATGTTGTGATCTGAGTTTGAGAGGGGAGGTTTTGATTTGGCTCTCCCGCTTTAGTACAGTCTGTGCACAGAAAGCTACCCTTAAGTGTCTCAGTGGCATCATGCGACCACACATTGACAGTTTTACATTCAGGTTTGCTTGATTTAAAGACAGATTTGTACGAAGGGATTAAATGTACAATGTTGTGATCTGAGTTTGAGAGGGGAGGTTTTGATTTAAACTCTCCCGCTTTAGAGCAACCACCCAGCTCGCTGTCACCAGGGGGTAGATGGCATATATTGAAAGCAGGGCCAATGAGGAGTCTACCAGCTTGCATCAATGTAAACCTGCATCGCACACAGCTGGCAGGAAACTCACAGAGCCCGTGCCAAACACCTGGTTAGTATGCCCACAGGAAATGAAGAGGAAGACCAGTAACACAGAGAGGGAGGGATGGGAGTGAGCAAGACTGAGAGAGAAAGCAATGAAGAATAAAAACTAATAATTTCATCAGTATTTTTCTCTCATCCCAGTCAGGAATTTGGGTCTTGATTGTGAGAAGGGATATCTGCTGGGACTGCTTCAGGTCAGTGGAGGGGCCTCTTAAGCTAATATGACTTTACATTCAGTTGCACGCTTGCCTATGTTGTAGCCTGCAGGGCACAATGCTCCTGTTGTTTATTATTTTAGCTCTCTGTACCCCCGACATGACATTTCCATTCCCACCCTTGCCAAATCAGTCCACTGAATCAGTATTGCATTCAAACGGTTTGTCCTTTCAGAGATGAATGCGGCCGCTAAAAAAGCTATAAACTGTCTAAATGTCAACATTTCAGAGGGTGTGTGTTTCTGTACTGTACACTGAATAAAGGAAGTGCTAACAATAGATGCCTTATAGTGAAATCAAACAATGAGAACATGCATGTCCAATTTGTTCAGGTGTTACAGAGCAACAACAACTTGTCAATGTACAACATGCAAAACGTGATCAGCATGTTATATCTTTTAATGCTGAGTTATATCCAAAATAGACCACATAATAACAGGGATTCAGGTGATGCTCTTACCTTCACAGTGCGGGTGGTGTTGGGGAGTTGTATGCTGTACACCCCACTCTCGGTGACGCCCGACTGGAAGATTTCAGCACAGTCTCTGAAGCTCACTGGCTCCTCTTTCGGTACACTTGATATATCTGAGGGACATGGAAAAGACATCCAGAAAGATATGTCATTCTAGTACACTATGTCATCAACCTCTGTGAAGGTGTACTATACATTTAAAATCCTCCCTGCACCCTCAAATACAGTACACCAACAAATACGATCCAAATCTTGTACAGGCTCATTGTAATGCATGGAATGGAGTGAGGAATGGTAGGAAACACCGAGAACCATTCCGTTCCATGCATTACAATGAGCCTGTCCTCCTGATTTCTACCTCCATCAGCCTCCCCTGCATTACAAACACCATGGTGCCAATCTATTCCCCTGAGTGTGTCTCACCATTGCAGTGTGTGACAAGAGCCAGCAGCTGCTGGACCGTGTCTGTGAGCGTAGCCTGCTGTCTCTGCAGGAGGGTGCTGTTGTGGGTGGAGCTGCCCAGATCTCCCTGCAGCTGGCTGACCACACGGCTCTGCCTCTCCAGTCGATCCTGGAGCTGCTGTTTCTCTCCCTGCAGACCCAGCAGAGAGCTGCCATGTCTGGCCTCGAGCGCAGAGAAACGCTGCTCCAAAAAACTGGCAGAGGAGAAGAGAGGAAAAGGGAGGAGAGGAGAGGAGAGGAGAGGAGGGGAGGGGAGAGGAGAGAAGAGAAGAGAAGAGAAGAGAGGAGAGGAGAGGAGAGGAGAGGACAGGACAGGAGAGGAGAGGAGAGGACAGGAGAGGAGAGGAGAGGAGAGGAGAGGAGAGGAGAGGAGAGGAGAGAAGAGAAGAGAAGAGAAGAGAAGAGAAGAGAGGAGAGGAGAGGAGAGGAGAGGAGAGGAGAGGAGAGGAGAGGAGAGGAGAGGAGAGGAGAGGAGAGAAGAGAAGAGAAGAGAAGAGAAGAGAAGAGAAGAGAAGAGAAGAGAAGAGAAGAGAAGAGAAGAGAAGAGAAGAGAAGAGAAGAGAAGAGAAGAGAAGAGAGGAGAGGAGAGGAGAGGAGAGGAGGATGGACCATTAATGTAATTTATTTAATTATGCAGTCTTGTATACGCTACAGAAACGAATGTGAACCCCCTCATACACTTTGTGAGATGAAGGATGAGTTATAGACTGCACAGGGAGAGTCTCATTGGGCTAACACCATAGAAACACCTGTAAGGCAGCAGCATCCACAGATGGGCCCGCATACTGGCCCTCTCAATCACCGCCCAGAGGCAACACTCTGACAGGTTGTGTGTGTGTGTGTGTGGGTGTGTGTGTGTGTGTGTGTGTGTGTGTGTGTAGGTGTGTGTGTGTGTGTGTGTAGTGTGTGAGTGTGTTTCTGTGCGTGTGTGTTACACGCTACACACTCAAGCTGCAAACGAATGCCATAAATCCCCCTCGCCTGATCTTTATGGTTCTGACTAACGACTTTGCAGCCGTTATTTATTGAAAGAATCCAGCCACCCAGATTGAACAAGCTACTTGCTCTGCTCACTCATCCGCTCTGAAACACGTTTCCTCAATCTTTCAGCCGCTAGGTACACACTACGCTTGCGTTGCTCCGAGGAAACTCATCTCAGTTCCAATCGATTTCAATGGCACTTTTATTTCAAAGTCTTGATGAAAGCGCCAAGCCCACCGATCCACTGGCCATGGCGAGCTTAAGGATAATGTTGAGTTTTAGGGATACATTACGCTAGCATTGCAACATTGTTTTACACATGATGCCTTTAAATTGCTACGCTGATGACGGTGTAAAACATATGTAACATCATGGTTATGATCGTGTTATGCAGGCAACAGAAATACTGCATTTAATTTGCTTCCCTCAGGCGGAGGTCTCTGTTCAGTGCTTCCTTGTACATCTTCACTCTCATGTTTTTTTCTTTGCCTGAGGGAGGAGGACTTCAAAGCCTGACTCTGTGCCCCCAAGGATGAAGAGGCAGTTACCCCCAATCCAAAGTTCCAAAGTGCTTATTTCTCTCTTTTTTTCCACAGCTGCCTGACTGCAAATGTACTGTAACCCACACAATGTTGTGTCTGTCATGGTGTTTGCTCTTCTGAGGATGTAGTCGCTTATGGACATGTCACGACCATGTCATCAACATGAAGAGTGGGGGTCAAGGGCCAAACAGGTCCAGATGTGGAACAGGTGGTGAGGCTAGATTACTGTGTTATCACCAACATACTTGTGCAGAAGGATGGCGCGATAAACAACTAAAGAAAGAGAGAGAAGGAGAGGGGAAAAGAACACTCCCTTTGTAAAAAAAAAAATCCATATGAAACGTGTCTTACACTGCGATCTCACACACTGTATGGTCAGGATGGATAGCGGTTGAACACAGATGCAGTATCAAACGTGTCATTTTACACTGCGATCCCACACGCTATATCGCACAAGATTTTAATTTATCGCTAAACACAGACTCAGTACCTGCAATCTCACATGCCATATCGGGAAGAGCAGCGTTTGAATACAGTTGCAGTATCTATATCTTTTTATTCATTGTGTTATTATGTTGTTAAATGTTTATCAATTTATTTTCTCTCTCTCTCTCTCTCTCTCTCTCTCTGTCTATATATATAGATAGATAGATAGATATGTACTGTATCTATTCTTGCCATTCTTATTTTATGATGATTATTTTTAAAATCTTACTATCCTTCTTTTTCTGCATTTTTTTAATGCTATAAATATGTAAAGCACTTTGAATTGCCCCTGTTGTATGAAATGCACTTTATAAATAAACTTGCCTTGCCTTGCCTTGCCATGTTGTGGGCACTAAAAGCTAGCTAATTATGTTGGAAACTGAGTGTAACTATAGCGACATGCATTTATATTTAAATTGTCATTTAGCAAAGCGAATTACATTTGTCTAAGTAAAAATACATTTGTAAGTGATGCAATGTCTATGCCATTTCCCTCGTTCCTTGACCTCGTTCTTTGACCTTGTACCTTGTTCCTGTAGACTCAGGAACATGTTTACCCCCCTCCCCCCATCCTCCCCATAACCACCACACTGGGTCACATGCATCCTGGTGTTCTCTCTCTCTGGCTGAGAGTAATAGGACCATTAGTGCTAATGCTAGTAATGTGTTGTGCTACTATACAGTGTGATTATCCACAGCTACCTATTTCTTTCAATCCACATTCTCTCTCTCTCTCTCTCTCTCTCTCTCTCCCTCTCTCTCTCTCTCTCTCTCTCTCTCTCCCTCTCTCTCTCTCTCTCTCTCTCTCTCTCTCTCTCTCCCTCTCTCTCTCTGTAGTACGACTACCATCACTTTATCACTTTATTACCTTATTCTACTTTGTTATTACTTACATTACTTATGTTACTTTATTCTTTATTGTTCGTTTTGTATCCTGCTGCAAAGCCAATTAAGCCTAATCATTCTACTTGTGTGTACATTAGATGTGATAAAAGCAATTCAGATTCTGATTCTGATTCTCTCTCTCACACACACACATGCCAGTGAGTTTACCTGTTTTTGTCATTGAGCCGTGAGATCTCCTGGGTCTGCTGAAGGATATGCTTCTCCAGGCGGTTGGTGATCAGAGAGTACTCCAGCAGCTGGATCTCCAGCCTGCTTGTCTGGTTCAACACCTAGGGAACATTGAAGGATGGATGGGTAGATGGATCGATGGACCGTGGATGGATGGATAGATGGAGGGAACATGGGCAGATGACAAGATAGGTGGATGGATTAATGGATGTGTGGTTTGGCACAGAAAAGACAGGCATAGAAACAGGGGAAAGTGATGTTACATGTCAGGGTGTGACAAACAGGACCAGATTAAATATTTTTGCAGGTTATCTGTTAGAAACACCCTACAAAGAGACAGCGAGAGCGAGAGAAAAGGCATATATACGTATAAAGTATGGAGAGAGAGAGAGAGAGAGAGAGAGAGAGAGAGAGAGAGAGAGAGAGAGAGAGAGAGAGAGAGAGAGGGAACATAGAGTGAGGCAATGAGAATACCAAAGAGAACAGAACACCAACCTGTAATAACAACCCTATGACTTGACTACAGACACATCTGTGTTTTGGTGCTGTATTTGATGTTTTAATTGGCTTGTTGTCAGTCACCTAACTCAACTCAGTTTGTCAATCAGAGTCTATAAAACCAAAGACAACCTTTTTTTAGAGAAATGGTCACCAACCCCAGACCTGGAGAGTCAAGGGTGAACATGCTTTTGTTCCAGCGTTACACCAAGCCACCTGATTCAACTCATCCACTAATCATCAAACGCATTGATAAAGTACTGAACTATCATGCATTCTCTTGCAGGGTTGGAGCACATTCTTTCAGGATTGGAATAGATTGCGATGAGCCAATATTTTGGTTGTGATCATGCTAATTGTTGCTTGAAACTGCTCTCTGTCCTCTGCTCACTCCTGACTGGCTTACCTGGGTCTCCACATCTGTCAGCTTGCGAGTCTGCTCTGCTGATTGGCTGAGGAGGTTGGTCCCGATCTCCAACATGGCCACCGTCTGGGTGTGAACGGCGTTCCTCTTCATCTCCTCCATCCCAGAGCGCACGTTCTCCTGGATGTAGCTCTCCAGCTGTCAACAACAATTACAAGCTATCGTTTATTCAATCCGATCGTTCTGTTCTTATTCTTCTCTACTCTTGTCTATTATTCCCCCAAGCTCCCATCCGCTTTACTCTTTCTGCTCACCATCCCACCATCTTACAACCACTAAACTATAGGATAACACAGCATCCAACAGCACATCACTGAACCCTTTCTATGCCAGAGGATCCATGTTGGTCCATCTAGTCTGTCGTTAGTTAGCGGTGATAGCATACACACCATGGATGGCTCTTTCTACCTTATTCCAGGTGGTCTCCATTGATTAAAATTACCTAAGACCTAAGACGAAGATGTGGCTCTTTCTAGAGAAAGCCTTGAAACAATATGTGACAGTCTGGTTAAATAGTCCTCAAGTCCTCATGGTCATTTTTCAGTTTTTGAAAATAATTGAAGAAGATATGCTTATTTTAATGTTGATCCACCTCAAACCAAATAGTGGAGAAACCGCTGCTAATAGCTAGCGCTAAAAAGGAACTTCGCTACGAACATCTAACTGCATGTTTAGCACATCACAACATACAGATAGAACATCAACATGCTAAAAACACATAACTACCCCTAATTAGATGATCACACAGTCCTTGCTTTTGAACACGTCCTAAAACTTGAGTTTGTTATATTGAGTGGGCTCTTCAACTCTTCAACTTCCATAATATGCAAAAAACCTCATATTTAAAAAAATGTTAAATACAATTTAAAGAAGGTTTTTGCTCATTTGCACGACTTGAGGATTTTTTTTACCAGACCGTGTCACATATGAATTTTCACCAAGAGGTTAACTATCAAACTAGCTATCTCGACATGTTTCTCCCTGTGGTCCAGCAGCCCTCATGACAGAGCAATATCCCTCAGGCCCCCCATTATGTCCCTCCATCCATTCTCTCTCTGTTTCTCTCCCTCTGGCTAAAAACAAAGTAAATGACGTGCTACAGTATGACGGTATTCTGATTATGCAAGTTTAATTTACAGTTTAATGGCGGTTCAGGCAACGCCTGGCAAAAATACGAGAAAGGCTGAGACCATGTGTTTCTGACATCAGGGACACTTGTTCACTCAGCCTGATTCATCATTGCCTCAGACGACGAAGGCAGAAAACTCATTGTATTTATAAGAGCTGTTAAAATAGAACACCATCCATCTCGTGACAATAAACAGATTTTCTTATTGATGTGGCTGTTGTGAGCGAATGGCACATGGAAGACAAATCCTCCCGCTACGCCAGCGTTCTAGTTAAAATGTTTCCGCCATGAGTTATGGCATTTCTCCCAACATTTAACAGGCATCGGTCGGTACCTTTGCAATAAACCAGAGTGGGGTATTGAAAGGAACACATTAATATGTATGCCTCACTGAACAGAACATATCAGAGAAACACTTTTTTTTCATTGGAAAGTGTAGGGCAAACGTGTGCGGATAAGGGGTATATTCATAAATAAACGGTCTATTTAAAATATGTGTACTAATGAGTGGTCAGCCACAAATATGGTGGTATAAAATAAGAAAGAAAAATAAATATCTCACCATGAATATTTGCTCACTAGATAATCATTTTCAAGAAGAGTGGGACATAAATATGATTATTAAGTAAATTAGT
>NC_137690.1:58697964-58702964 GCF_963989245.1 Nansenia antarctica | reverse complement strand
CAGGGACCCCTAGATTCCCAGTGGTCTTAAATAAAGATGTACACACACATACACACACACACACACACACACACACACACACACACACACACACACATACTGTCAGAAAGCCAGAGAAGCACTGAATGTCCAGGAAATTGCATATGAGGACCGAGAACAATCATAAGTAACGTCTGTCAAGAGATAACATCAGGCTTCATGGCCAGAGTCTTTCAGAACCTCATTAGAGTCTGCAAAGTCAGTTGATCTAGTAAACAGGAGCACAAAGAGGTCAGCAATACAGGAACTGGAGAGAGAGAGAGAGAGAGAGAGAGAGAGAGAGAGAGAGAGAGAGAGAGAGAGAGAGAGAGCAGGAGAGACACAGGCCTGTAGAGAAGAGAGAGGGGAAGAGAGGTAGAGGGAGAACAAAACATCAAAGAGAAAGAGAAAGAGTGTGGAAAAGATACCAGGTGAGACTGAAACGCACCGTCTCATTGAGAGCCCCAGGTGGGAAGAGAGAGGGTGCCTTACCTTCTGCAGCCACTGGGTGTTGTTCTCCGTGGCGCTCTCCAGGCTCTCCAGCTTCCTCTCTTGCCAAGAGGGCCTGGGCTTGGTGCTAGCCTGCTCAGGATGGCCTGCCTCTGGGTCGGGGGGTGGAGGAGAGTCCCTCTGCAGGGAGTTAGTGACCTGGAAGTCCCCCGGGGGGCGACAATGCTCCACCTCGGGCAGAATGAAGGTGTAGCTGCAAGGCCCGTGCTGCACCTGGTGCTGCCGTCGCTCAGAGCCAATCACGGCGCCCGACAGGTGAGCCAGGTACGCCATGGCTAGGGCTAGCGGCAGCCTGCCCATCTCAGATGAGATGAGTAGGGGAGAGGAGCTGAGGGAGGGAGGGGGGAGGGGGGGGGTAGGGAGGAGAGGAGAGGGAGAGACGACACACCTCACAGAAAAAAAAGAGATGCTCTGTGAGTCTCTGTTGCTCCCTCTCTCTCAAATCCTCTCTCTCTCCTCTCTCTCTCTCTCTCTCTCTCTCTCTCTCTCTCTCTCTCTCTCTCTCTCTCTCTCTCTCTCTCCCACTTCTCCCTCAGCTCCAAAACCTGTTTTGTCGCTCTCTGTTTCTCTCCTCACTTTGTTGGCAACAGATCCTCTACTGGTTGTCGGATGGATGCGTCCAGCTGTCTGTGTCTTCTGCTATCCCGCTGTTGTCACACAGACACACAGACAGGAAGAGAAGAGAGCTTCTTCTGGTTCCTGCGATGTTCTGCTGGGGCAGCTCACTCCAGGAAGCAAGCTGCAAACCCTCACTCCGTTTATTTACCTTCTGTGTTGTGGTCGGTTTCCTCCCTCTGTTTTCTTTGGTTGCTTTTTTTAGTCCATGTTGGTCTGGATAAAGAGAAGAGAGGAGCCGGTTTGGGGTTGTGGGCTGAAGTGGCAGGGCTCTTAAAGTAGCGAGAGTCTACCTCTCTCTACACCCCCCCCCCTCCTTCAACACATAATCACTCAACCACCCTTCCCTTTTTCACTCCCCCTCTCCCTCCCCTCCTTTCCCCTCCCTCTTCTCTTTTCTCCTTTTCGCGGGGGTTAGAGAGGAAAACCACAAAAATGTACACACACACACACACACACACACCGTCACAATAGCAAAAACTAGGAACATCCTTTTCTGAATATTTCTCCCACTCTCCTTCCCCCCCATCCTCTCTTTCTCCTAATATGTCCCAGTCATTCAGCTGTTTCTCCTCCACATACGTAACACTGTCTATGTTCACTCTTCATCTCTATAACATCCTAACCATGTTTTAGATTAGATTAGATTACGTTCGACTTCATTGTTATTGACAGAGTACGAGACAATGACTAGTGCAATGGATATCAATACAATATGTACAGTTAGGCTATATATTATGTGCAGTATGCAAAACAGCAGTGGTGCAAAATCCAAGTTGAAGTCCTGAGTGGTATGGGGGGGGGCAATGTTCCTCCTGTTGGGAGGTGGAGGGCGCTGGGATGTGTGTTAGATGGCAGGGAGTTTGGCACCGGTGATGTACCAGTGATGCAACAGTGATGGTTTTCACCACCCGTTGCAGGGCCTTCTGGTCAGAGACAGAGCAGCTGGCATACCACACTGTTATGCAATTAGTCAGAATGCTCTCGATGGTGCACCGATAGAAATTGACCAGAATCCTGGGAGACAGCTGGGCTTTTCCCCATATAGTCCCCTCTCGTCTGTGTCAATCCACACCTACTGATAGTCAGATGGTAAATGGACTGCACTTATATAGCGCCTTTATCCAAAGCACTCTGCAATGGCCTCTCGTTCACCCATTCGCACACACATTCACACACCAATAGCGGCAAGCTACCATGCAAGGTGCCAACCGGCTCATTGGGAGCAATTTGGGGCTCAGTGTCTTGCGCAAGGACACCTCCACATGTGGACAGGAGGAGCCGGGCATCAAACTGCCGACCTTGCGATCATTAGACGCCTGCTCTACCTCCTGAACCACAGACGCCCCCGCCTGCAGATCTTTGCGTTTGTGTCTCTACAAACGGGAGTGGGGGCCATGCATCCTTCCCTGATCTCTGGTGACACCGATTCAGAACCCACTCACCTTCAAACAAGCCGACCAACTGTTTGGAGAACCACGCGTGGATAAATGCTCAATCACATTTATCCACTTATGTTGGTTGTTTGTGTCCTTCCCTTTAGCTTACCCCTATGCCAGAAGACACACAGTTCGGATATAATTATCCTCTGAACTGACAGTTTTTTTTCCCCCATGTGAAGCAGACTTTTATCTCAAACTATGTTTTTGCTTGAGGAGAGGAGTTCATGTCGCCCTAATCCTTGGGGTATACTTAAAGTATATCAAGTAGCCAACAACAGCAGGGACTCATAGCCTCCAGTCTGCTGCCTCACTTACCAGAACCTATACCTCTCTTTTCCCTTCACTCTCTTCTACTATGCATGCCTTATCTCATGTGTCAGGAGAGTATGTCCTCTCTCTCTATTTCACTGTCTCCATCTCGCTACACCACTGTACTTCTCACCGCCTCTTTCTGTGATTCAACACACACACACACACACACACACACACAAACACACATACGTTTTGCTCTCTCTCTCTCAGTCTCTCTCTCAGTCTCTCTCTGTCTCTCTCTCTCTCTCTCTCTCTCTCTCTCTCTCTGTAACAGTGCTATGCCTGTCAATATCTCATGCTTCATGCTTTGTCTCACACTATGGTATTGTAAGGATGAATAACGATCCAATTTAAACCTGGTGTGTGGCCACATCACTCAGCATGCTAATGACTCCCATCTATAGAGATATAGATCAGCTAATAACCATCACGTCATGCATGCACATTGAGCCCTTAGGTCCTAGGCTTACGATGACAAATGTGACAAATGTGTGCAAAATGATTCACCCTAGTTACCAAAAGAAAGTGTTGATTTTAGCTCTGCTTTAACAAGCCCAATAGCAAACATTTTATGGTCATCATTTATTCCGTCGATAAGGCCAGAAGGCTAGAGGGTTGCTCTATGTACAGTAGACTGTACGACGTATGTCCCATGAAATAACCAAACACTTTCAACCCCTTATTTGATGATAACACCATTACACAATACGCAGGAGGAGCAGGACGTAGGGCCGGCGACTAATGATCGCAAGGTCAGCAGATAAGCGGTTAGAACCCTGGCCCGCCACATGTCGAGGTGTCCTTGGGCAAGACACTGAACCCCAAATTGCTCCCAATGAGCGGGCCAGCGCCTTGCATGGTAACTTGTCGCCATTGGTGTGTGAATTGGTGAATGAGAGGCCATTGTAAAGCGCTTTGGAATAAGGCGCTATACAGTATGTCAGTCCATTTACCAATACCATTACAACTAAAGGGATCAGTTTGCTAGAACAGTAGGCAAAGAATACACGCTTGTTCAGAGACATTTCCCACAGAAACAAGTATTTGTTATTTTGCAATGGTTTTTGGCTAATAATTTTGATATCATAAATCCCTAAAAACTGTTTTGAATCATTTATATGCACTGTTAGGTTTGCACAACGGAGGGTGAAACACCAGTTTTGTTGCTTTGAATGAGTTGCTCATCTGGCTAACTCACTGAACAATTTATATTCGTTTTTGTACATTTCCAAACGAAATAAAGCTGCAACTTCCAAACTCCGTCTAGTTTCAAGGTCATGGAACTAAATTCGCTGGAGAAAAACACGAAGATGATGTCCCACACACCACATTTTAGCCAGGCTACTTTTGATCTACAGTATCTCATAATCGTTTGCGAGATACAAGACAGATCAGTGCAGACAGTCATGCTATCTTGCTATGCTATGATTGTCCGCCCCCATGCTATCTAGGATGTATAAAGTACATAAACTAACCACTTCCAGACCTATTCAATATGTAGTGAAACTGTAAAGAAACCATCAACTACAGGGTGCGGCTACATTTCAAAGTAGAGTTATTTCATGTTAAACATTATTGTTGCATGTGTAGTTCTTTGTGAAGATAGTTATTGTTGTAAGCCATCATTGTTAAACAGTGTCATCATCGTCCCCCATATCCTCATGGCCAACAGCTATAAATCACACAACCTCAAACCTGCGTATACGGTTACACACCACAATAAACTATGAAGGGTACGACAGCAAGTGCACAAATTGCTATATGTGCTGAATGGATATTGATTCCTATCCAGCCTTTTTCTATAAACAGCCCTTTCCACTCTCATAAAGTATCTCTCTCTCTCTCTCTCTCTCTCTCTCTCTCTCTGTCTGTCTGTCTCTCTCTCTCTCTCTCTCTCTCTGTCTCTCAGTCTCTATTTCTCTCTCCCTCTCTTTCTCTATCTCTGTCTCTGTCTCTCTATCTCTCTATCTCTCTCTCTCTCTCAGTCTCTCTCTCTCTCTCAGTCTCTCTCTCTCAGACATGCAGAAATGTCCCTCCCGGCTTCTTTACAACAGTGTTAGACAGCGAGAGTACTGCTGTTGGTCACAGTGGTCATGTCCCATA
>NC_137690.1:58550464-58692964 GCF_963989245.1 Nansenia antarctica | reverse complement strand
ATATATATATATAGAGAGAGAGAGCGAGAGAGAGAGAGAGAGGGAGAGAGAGAGAGAGAGAGAGAGAGCGAGAGAGAGAGAGAGAGCGAGAGAGAGAGAGCGAGAGAGGGAGAGAGAGGTATGTAGCTGTGGATAATCACACTGCACAGTACAACATATTACCAGCATTAGCGCTGCTGTTGGTGTTATTACTCCCAGGCTGGTTTTCATTGATGTTTTGTGATGCTGTGAAATTGTCCCACACTTTTTCATCTTCTGCTTTATGTACCCGCTTGTAGCTCTTTCGAGACTAAATAGCATATTGATTTACATAAGCCTTCAATTTGAAGACTTCATTCCCCCTTTGACTCTTGTTCTCATAACCTCATCTCCTTTTCCAAAAGATCAAAG
This sequence comes from Nansenia antarctica, assembly GCF_963989245.1. Lineage (NCBI taxonomy): Eukaryota > Metazoa > Chordata > Actinopteri > Argentiniformes > Microstomatidae > Nansenia > Nansenia antarctica. The sequence continues at coordinate 58,692,574 of NC_137690.1, read as the reverse complement.
AATTAATGAAAAACCTGTAAAGAATACAGATGACGCAATTATTGTTGTGACTTTCAGTACGAACAGTGTAAAGAATACAGATGACGCAATTATTGTTGTGACTTTCAGTACGAACAGTGTACGAACAGTTTCAACATGAACAGGCGAAAGCGAATGAGAAGCAGGAAACAGTGGTAAGAACAAGGAGGAGGAGAGGGAGGGAGGGAGAGAGAGAGAGAGAGAGAGAGAGAGAGAGGGCAGGACTGTGGTGGGCAAGATTGAAAACAGTCTTATCACCCTAAGTCTAGGCTGACAGGCTAGTATCCATCACAGGGTTTGGGAGGGGATGAGGGAGCCTAGCAGCTGCTCTGTTTCACAGGGACTTATGGGAGAAGAGAACTGATACAGAAGAGATGCTCCAAGCCAGCGACCCACACAGGCATACACAGGGCTGCATTGAACACCCACATGACTAGCACTCCCACACACACACACACACACACACACACACACACACACACACACACACACAAACACACAAATAACACATAACACATTGACAACATGGGCATATATCCAATCAAAAAGAAAATATTGATCACAGTAGGCCAACACAGTCTTCACGTGGCCCTAGGCTAACTGTGACCCTAACCCTGAACCAATGAGTCTTCGACAATAGTCTTCACTCAAAATGCAGTCCACCTCAAAGCACGCTCTGAAAGTACAGGCCTTTATTTACAGTACAGTCTCAGAGAGGGAAGGGCCTGACTCCACAAGGGCTAAGTTAAGTTGAAAGCTCTTACGTCTAAGGCGTTTTGTGTGTGTGTGTGTGTGTGTGTGTGTGTGTGTGTGTGTGTGTGTGAGTGTGTGTGTGTGCATATGTGTGTGTGCCTCTGTGTGATGCCAAAAAGGAAGAAAAGGGAAACAGTCTGTTGTATATGGTGTGTGTATTAGGGGTGCAACGGTTCAGTTGGCCCACGGTTCGGTATGCACCTCGGTTTTTGGGTAACGGTTTCGGTTCGGTTAGGGTTAGGGTTAGGGTTAGGGTCTGTGGGGGCGAGTGTTGTCATCCTGGAGGATGGAGTTAGGTCCCAGATTCTGGAGATATGGGATCGCCACTGGCCCCAGAATATTATTCCTGTCAATTAGGTGCCAATCAGGTGCCAGTCACACCCCTGTGACTGACATACACCTGCCAGCACATGAAGCTCAAAACGAGAGTGAATACCAACAGAAGAATATTGATATAAAGGTGACTAATCAGGCTTTCCAACTATATAAAATACAATACCGATTGGTATTATTAAAGGGGAGGAATAATCTACCAAAATAACGTTTCCGAACTTTTTTTGAGGAGTTCATTGTCATTTCTATTTTCTTACTTTAATAATGTATGTAAAGCACTTTGAATTGCCCCTGTTGTATGAAATGTGCTATGCAAATAAACTTGCCTTGCCTTGCCTTAAGGAGAAAAAAATGCTACTATTTATACAAACTGTTACTTTCATTTATTTTGGTTATAGTTATGGAACTGTAACATTCAGACATATTCCAGAATATGACTGTATATTATAATATAAAGTACAATATAACAAATATAAATATATATAAACAAAAAACACTTTCAAATGTAAAAAAGTGCCTCTTAAGCTTGATTACTGATATAGGAGAGGAAGAATTACAAGTAAAAGTGCAGTTTAGGCTTGACAGGTAGACTATTATGTGCATTATGTGCATAGTATGCGCATATACGACACAAATGAAGCAAAAATCGTAATAACTCCACAATGCAGATTTGTAGCAATCCTGTAGCTTCCTCAAACTGTTGCCATGTTCTCGCTCGCCATGAACAAACATTTGAACAAGTTACAGAAGCAACTGCGTTCTAGACAAACTCGACCTCCGACTTTCAATTGAACGAATCATAAAGCGAAAAACCAACATTCACTAGTGCGTATTGAACCGTGAATGGCGAACCGTACGGCCCACATAAAACCGAGAACCGTTGCACCCCTAGTGTGTATGAATACAAAAACACCTGAATCCGTCCTCACCCATGTGCTCTCTGAAGAAGAAGAAGAAGAAGAAGAAGAGGAAGAGGAAGAGGAAGAGAAAGAGAAAGAGAAAGAGAAAGAGGAAGAGGAAGAGGAAGAGGAAGAGGAAGAAGAAGAAGAAGAAGAAGAAGAAGAAAGAACCTCCGGTGGTTTACACAACATTGAGTTTGTGAGCGAGGCCATGACATGATGACAGAATCTCAGTCAAAACCTAGAAGGGCTGTTTTATAGATCAATCTACACTGGCAGCCGTGGGAGGAGAGGTAGGAGTGATGCTGTTGCCCGGTTCATACATAATGGGCCAGTTTCACCGACAAGGCTTAAACCTAGTCCTGGACTAAATCACACTTTCGATGTAAAATCTCCATTGAAGATGCTTTTTAGTCTAGGATTAAGGCTTAAGCCTTGTCTGTGAAACCGACCCTATATCTCTAATCCAACTGTCTAAACAGACTGTCCTAACATCCCCAATGAACTGGTGTTTACGTTGCCATTTTTCTCCTCTGTAATATTTCTGGTCTGTGTATTCGCAAAGGCATTAATCCATAGCCACAAATGATTTTGAGCTCTGCAGAGTGCTGCAGTCATGTTGTTAAATAAAGTAAGGGAGGGTGGGGGTGAGTCGTGCCAAAGGATTAGTCAAGCCACCCTTTGTTTCTGGCTAACTATACACACACAATGCATCACATGACAACATTTAGGAAGTGGTCATTTATCATAGAGTCTGTGATTGAGGTTTAGGCACATGGACAAAGTAGTAAGCGAATTAGGCTTCCTCAGTATTCCTTTCCTTTCCTACCGACCCAAACTACAAGCTACAAGCTAGATTGTTAATTAGTTAACAATCTACCACCCCACTCAGGGCGTTATGGTGTAGAGCACATCCGTGCGTTCTACAATAAACTGGGTGTACGCAAAGATGATTTTAAACTCTCCATGGTGTCAAACGATGAGGTGTTTAAAAAGCTGGGCGCTCTACACTCAGAAAAGGCCACGGGCCATGACAATATTCCAGCCAGATTTCTAAAAGACTCAGCTGCCTCCATTACCCCAATCATCACCCACATAATAAACCTCTCCATCAAACAGGGACACGTCCCCCTTGACTTTAAAATAGCAAGGGTAACCCCACTGTATAAAAAAGGAAGCAAATTAGACCCAGGCAACTACCGACCTGTTTCTATTCTTAATTCCATCTCGAAACTTATGGAAAAAATAGTTTATGAACAGGTTGATAGGTACCTTACCGAAAAAAATCTGATGTATGAATTTCAATCAGGATTCAGAACATCCCATTCCACTGACACATGCCTTCTCTATTTGAACGACCACATCAACCATGAGGTGGACTCGGGCAAGTACTGCGGCATGGTCATGCTGGACCTCCAGAAGGCCTTCGACACAGTAGATCACCACATATTGTTAGATAAACTGAAAGCAATTGGGTTCGATAGAACATCGGTGAGCTGGATGCAATCCTACTTAGAGGGGAGGGAACAGGTGGTTAGTGAGAACGGAACACTGTCCCCCCCCCTCCCAGTGACCAGTGGCGTTCCACAAGGAAGCATATTGGGACCCTTACTGTTCCTAATATATGTGAATGACATGTCATCAGCATGTGATTGCAATTTGTTCCTGTTCGCGGATGACTCGGCGCTGCTGGTCTCTGACAGGGACATATTGCAGGTGGAAAAAGCGCTAAGCACTGAACTGAGTAGAATCTGCATCTGGCTAGCTGACAATAAACTATCAATACACCTAGGTAAAACTGAAACCATCCTATACGGATCCCCATCTAAACTCAGAAAGGCTGAACATTTTAAAATAAAAGTGGGTAACATTAATATCACAAGAAAAGAGGATATTACATACCTGGGCTCCATCTTAGAGGCAAATCTTTCCGGAGATAAAATGGCAGCAAAAGTAATCAAAAAAGTGAACCATAGAACTAGATTCTTGTACAGGATATCCTCACTTGTCAGTAAAAACACACTGAGGACCCTATCAGGAGCTCTCATTCAATGTCACTTCGACTATGCCGTAACATCATGGTACCATAGAACCACAAAGGCCCATAAAACAAGACTCCAGACAGCCCAAAATAAACTGGTTAGGCTTCTGCTAGGCCTCAACCCTAGGACACATCTAACCGCTGCTCATTTTTTGAGCCTTGATTGGCTACGAGTAGTTGACAGAGTGCAGCAGCTTGCACTGGGCCTGGTCTTCAAGATACGCTACACCACAAAGACACCCAAGTACCTGTCAACATACTTCCAAAAAGTGAACAACGTCCACACATACAACACCAGAGGAAGCTCCACGAACCACGTTCAACCGCGTTGCACCACAAACAAGGGGTTAAACTCGTTTGCAAACTATGCAGTAAAAATGTGGAACGCCCTTCCTATAATCTTAAAGGAGTGCAAAACACTGCCCACCTTCAAAACCACTCTCAAAAAACATTTACAGGAGGCTGCAGTCCGTAACTGGACCCTCTAAATCAAAAATCAGATTAAAAGACCCGAACTACCCACTGTACATACTTTGTGTTTTGTACCCCGCCCCCACCTGTGGTGTATGTCCCCACATGTCCTACCCGCTGTACATACCTGATGTTTTGTTGTATTGTTCTTCCCATGATGGATGTATTTTTATCTTGTAGATAATAATAGTTATTTGTCTGTATTATCTTGTAGATAGTACTAGTTTGTTTTGTCGGTCTTACATGTAACGATGAATTGAGAATCAAGGACCCCAATTGAAATAAGCCAGTGGCTTTCTTGGGTTTTTATCCTGTTAGTTGACCTTGTATGTAATATGTACTTTCATGTACCTACTTCTGCAAATCTTCTAATAAAGTTTTCAATCAATCAATCAATCAATCAAAACACATTGAATAATACTTATGACAAATGTAATAAAATCCTAAAATCGATAACCATTATCAGCACGCAAGTGGAGATATTTCGTACTGTAGCATATTATGTTGTCTAGAAACACAGCACTCATGTAGATTATATTGTCACATTTGTAATCCTTGAATCCCTACAGTAGGTCTAATTTGTTGCAGAAGTTAGGGAAACATATCCCTTACATGAAAGTGGTACGTTGCAAGTCAGGTTCAACATTGCTGCACAGGTGCATCCATTTACACCTGAGTTAGACCCTGAAATAAAATGTGTTGCCTGGATAGTTTAAGACCAAACCCACTTTCGTTTACAAGTGGGTTTGGTCTTAAACTATCCAGGCAACACTGCCCTCGTACAATATCAAACCAAGGAAGTTATGGTAACATATGTTCTTTGTGGCCTGTTATGTTTACATTAATTCAGATTATTTCTAACGATACACAACATCCTGAAACATATGTAGATGCCAGAGAAATAATTATATATTCATGTTGATACAGTCAAGATGCTGAATGTAAAAAATATTGCTCAACTTACCCCACTCTCCCCAGGACAGAAGGCTTTGGTGTGTGTGTGTGTGTGTGTGTGTGTGTGTGTGTGTGTGTGTGTGTGTGTGTGTGCGTGTGTGTGTCCGTCCGTGCTCGCGTGTGTGCGTGTGCTACAAATAGGCTTGGAAAGCCATTCAGAGGGCTTTCTTTTTTGGGTTGGGATCCTGTGTGAGAGGTCTGGGACTGATTTACCACAGTACAGATACTACATCCTGTGTAACCCCTTACAGAGCCTGGTACCCGATGCCTGTTAAATGTAAAATGTGCTTTAGTTTATACTTTCGGTAATCAAATGCAGGAGTCACAAGATGTGTAGCTAAGACGTTATAGTAGCCATATGGATCTATTAGCGTTTGACGACAGACGTAAGATACGGTTATTGGGCCTGTTAATGCTTGGCACCCAGATGCAATAACGTTTATGCATTTTTAAATGTTAAGATCTTAATTTACCGTTCAGTAAAACAATCAACCTTGAGATGTTTTTAAGTGCCCTGCATAGATAATAAAAGTCAAGGGCTCCCTTGGAGGGATGAATCAAAGAAATGCCAATGTTGTCATACTATCTTTCCATTAGTAGGCTACACATTCAGACCACATATATTTTAATTAGCTCAGTTTACAGTAAGAACGTTTTCATTAATTTTCATTGCATCCCAATACAGATGTGTACTGTTAAGCTGTGTGTGCGTGCGCGTGTGTGTGTGTGTGTGTGTGTGTGTGCACGTGCGTGCATGCATGCGTGTGTGTGTGTGTGTGCTTGCCTTTACACATGCCTACAGATAAGAGAAACAATGCATACAGTACATGTAGCTCAGAGGAAAGTGTTATTCTGCACAATAACACCCCCCACATGCGTGCACACACACACACACACACACACACACATACACACACACACAGAACAAACCCCCCATCAGGACCCCATCTCACTGCATGTGTTGACCCATGTGTGTCGGCCAGACCCTCAGCTAAGAGATTTGTTTGAGTAAAGCCCTTCATAGATACATTCGGCTCTGATAGGACTTTGGGTTGGATCCATGCCTCTATGGCTCAATGATTAGATACGTATGTGCACAGCAGTCCAGCAGTCCAGTTGAATCGAAGAGATGAGAACAGGGCTTTTAAGTATGTGTGTGTGTGTGTGTGTGTGTGTGTGTGTGTGTGTCTCTGTCTGTGTGTCCGTGTGTGCATGTGTGCGTGTGTGGGGATGTGTGTGTACATGTGTGCGTGTGTTTGTGTGGTTGTGTGTGTGTGTGTTTGTGTGGTTGTGTGTGTGTGTTTGTGTGGTTGTGTGTGTGTGTGCGCGTGCGTGCGTGTGTGTGTGTGTGTCTGTGTGTGAGGAATCCTATGGGGGCCTCCTCAAAGCCAGAGTGTAGGAAATGAACAGGATTACAACATATGTGCATGGAATTATCTGTCATACCTAGTGACATGGAAACATCTCCATGTTGTACTTGGTTTGATATCTGACTGATTGAATTGATGAGTCTGAATCATAAAGTTGCAGGCATTAAATTAGGCGTGTTTCGACATGCCTTGGAGAGATCTTTTGGCTTCCATCTGCTCAGAGGGTTTCACTGGTGTAAACTGTTCTCAAACTAACACTACCCCCTGTCTTTTGGTTCAAGGGCCAGAAGACCCCCGACCTGCACTCCCTTGTGTTCTGTCCCATTCCTGGCTGAGCTGTCGGAAATGGTGAAGACACTAACAGCAGGGTCTCTAGACGGCCTGTTCCCCCCATGTAGCGCTGTCTTTCCATGGAACGATGTGAGAGCGCGCAGTTTGGCACACTCCTACACACACTCCTACACACACACACACACACACACACACACACACACACACACACACACACACACAGAAGAGAGGGCAGAGTGGAGGAGAGGTTCTCACCTGAAGAGGTGTGAGTAGACAAACAAACGCACATAGGCACACGCACATGCACACACACACACATACATACGCACACACACACACACACAAGCACACACACACACACATAAACACACACAAGAAACATGTAGACAAGAACCATAAGGCCTCACTTGAATTGTTCTGTCATACATTGCACAACTATGGCACCCTAAACCCCATTTCGTATCCAATGCTTTTATATTTGAGTGGGAGTTAGATCATCAACATCCAGGTTTGGCACCCAAAGCAGATACTGCACAGCGGCAGACGCGTTTGATGACGGATCTGTTACTGAAAAGTGGTGGAGAGAGATATCGGGGAAGGATCTGAGAGAGAGAGAGAGAGAGAGAGAGAGAGAGAGAGAGAGAGAGAGAGAGAGAGAGAGAGAGAGAGAGAGAAGGGGTTCAAGAAGATGTGACCTGCAGTGCCCTATTGTCACCTCAACTTCAGGGTCAGCGAAAACATCAAGGAAGCATGCCACTCACTCTCTTAACTCAAATGAACTGTTGATACTATATCTCCTCCAAGGACAACACCTCATTTAGATTTAAAAAAACGTAATCTATGCTCAAACTTGAATTCATGTTATAATTCAGTCCATCTGAATACAATTGAAAATGATTGCCTATTCATGAATGATTATTATTCACTTCATAATGAGCTCTGCTTTGGCCTCCAAAGACCACCACTCCAGACCACCTCAGGCAGCATGTACTCTCTCCAAATCAAATCATTAACAGTTCTTAGTCTGCTGAAAGGGATAGAGAGAGAGACAGTTGTTGAACGTGTTTGCTCACAAATAGTGTTAGAGGATACGCGTGTATTACGACAATCATGTTATGTCGCATTTATGGACGTCTGCTATCCAATAAAAACATAGTTAACATAGATCATAACAGTCTCCTCTCAGAGGCCATCCCGGAACATCCTCCTCCCCTGTCTTCGGTGCATCATTCTGGGCTGCGTTCCGAGGCCGGAGTTGCTCTGTGTTGCCTCTTGTGCTAAGCAACACTTCACCTACCCCAGACAGGGATCACTGGCTACTAAAGTGGTGTTATATATTTTGTTATCGCCACAGCAGCTATGATTCTTTCAAACCTCTGTACCAGCGCCAGTTCCCACCACCGGACTGTGCATTGGCGCTGGAGGTAGAAGTGGTCGGAAGGCAGTGATCTAGGACCTGCTCCTTATCCTAAGCATACTCTCTGGTGTCTGGACTAGAGGCAGCCCTGACCTCCCTTCTCCTGGATCCTACTGTATCACTTCTGTCCTTACAGATCTGAATAGCCTGAATAGGTTTAAGTAAAGCCGAGTACACACATAAAGATAATCTGGCCGATTTCTGGCCGATTTTCCCCCTTCCGACCAAAGACAGAAAACGCCTGATTATCGGATGGCTCTAAAGATTATCCTATAAGATTATCCTGTGGTGTGTGGTGTGTTAAGAGTCAATCTCTCCCGACAATCTGCTCTGAAAATGGTCGTGGCCGACAATCGTAAATGTCAAATGTGTTCAATACTTACGACCAAAAATCCTAGGGTTGCCAGATGGACTCTGTTTTTTTTGGGTAGAATTAGCGGTTTTAGACTGTGGTTAGGGTGGAAAATGTCAATCCCATCTGGCAACCCTGCTCGCGAGTCCGATTGTGACGTGGAATGGAATGTAGCCAATCAAGAAGCGAGCTGACTTCTTCTCGTTTTTCGGCACTTTATTTGCCCTGTCGCACATGGTTGTCTCGTACAGGTCAGTCAGGGTACTACGTTAGATAATAATAATAATAATAATAATAATAATAATAATAATAATAACTTTATTTGTATAGCGCTTTTCCTGCAAACGTTGCAGCTCAAAGTGCTTTAATCATTACATAATCTTAATTTAATTATTTTGTCATTTAAAGGCAATATTAAAAGGATGGGTTCACGCGAGATTTCTGGCTTGGGGAACGAGACTCTGGCTTGGGGAACGATAATCTTTATGTCTGTGGGGTGCTGAAATGGGAAAATCGGCACACACAATACGTTCAAGGCTGTTCAATCCAATATTTTTTATCTTCATGTGTGGGGTTTGTCTCAGATAAAAAATCGGTTAAGATTTAGAAAATCCTTATGTGTGTACCCGGCTTAATACGATCGATTGGCTCCAAGTAGCCTTCTAATTCGCTCAGGTGTGCTTCGGCCATATAGCATGTATCTACCTAGTTTCTTCAGATGGACCCTTGAAGGGGTACAGTGTTTGAGGAAGGGGTTGTAAGGGGTGTTTTGGGACACTGGGTTTCAGGGCTCTTGGTAAAACATTTTCCGATTCTTCAGGCTAAACCAAGATTGAGGATCAGCGCAGATCTCCTCAGCCTCTATGGGGAAAATGTCTTTGCACTCAGAATCGGACGGAAAATCCCATTACATTCTTCAACATTACTGCAGATAATGCCAATTCGAGCACATCTGTGTCAGTTATTGCTGAGAAAACCTCCCTGTAACTTTTGAGAAACTACATTTTTATAAACGGAGGACATAATGAACACAAATCATGTCAGGCAGGCTAATATTGTGAGCCTGCACATCATCAACCTGTCAGAAGATCCCCTACTCCCCTGCTCTGCTACTTCCCTCTACTGTGAGTGGATACCATGTCTTTGTTGGTCTATAGGATCATGGTTAATCCCTGCTGTGTTGTAAAACACCATCTCTGTTGTCACATTAGTGAGTACGCGCCTGGTCTCTCCTTCTCCCTCTCTCTCTCTCTCTCTCTCTCTCTCTCTCTCTCTCTCTCTCTCTCTCTCTCTCTCTCTCTCTCTCTCTCTCTCTCTGTCTCTCTCTCTGTCTCTGTCTCTGTCTCTGTCTCTGTCTCTGTCTTACATCTGTCTGATGTGTCCCTCCATCATCTGTGTGTGTGTGACTTAGGAATTCATACAGTCTGTCCGTCTGTGTGAAAGTGAGCTTTCTCAGGAAAGGGAAAGGAAAGGGGAGAAAACCAGAGCTGAACCAAAAACTCCCTAGGCACTCATAAGATTTCAATTAAGTGCTACTTAGTGTGTGTGCGTGAGCATGTGTGTGTGTGTGTGTGTGTGTGTGTGTGTGTGTGTGTGTGTGTGTGTGCACGCATGCGTGTGTCTGTGCGTGTATGTTTGCGTGTTTGCGTCTTTCTGTGTGTGTGTGTGTGTGTGTGTGTGTGTGTGTGTGTGTGTGGCTTATGCAGTTGGTTATTTGAGGTGAAGGGATATATGAAAGTCTTTTTGGTGGTTTATGTGAGGCTGTGCATGACCATGGGCATATTTATTCATTCATGTCTCAAAATGTTCCATATTATCCATTCATCCACTACAATGTCACACCTAAAGGCCTGCTTGTTGAAAAGGTATGTCACGGCCATGTGTGGGGAAAATGTGTACTTTCAAAAAGAGTTAATGTAAGAGTTGGATAATATGCACACACAAATACACACACACACACACACACACACACACACACAAACGCATGTGCACGTGCGCACATGCACACACACACACACACACACACACACACACACACACACACACACATACCAATGTTGTTCGCCCATTGACTCGGTCTGTTAAGTGGTGTTCACCCCATGCTGCTTCAGTCATCCATCACTCTTAGCACCCATGGTCCGTACTGCCCCCGCGAGAGAGAGAGCAGAGAGCGCCTGACCTATGTTTTTCTTGCCTGTTATATAACTTTGGAGAAAAGGGGGAACACGCGTTGCAATGGGAAGCCAACATCATGATAACTCTCTCTCTTTAATGTTCACTAGTAAGAGAGTCTGCACAGTCGGATGTTGAAGTTTCCAAGTCTCTGTTTGTTTTGATTGTTTATGTGTTCTCTTCGTTGCAACCAATGTTTGTCTGGCCTCAGTCGTGTTGATTTCAGTCAGATGGAAATCGTTCAATACAAAATGGCTTTATCGATCCCCTCAGGGGTCATTTATCATTCAAAGCATAATGGCAAAATATGTACATATATAGGAAACTGTCAGATTAGAAAAACATTTGTTTGTTATTTTCCTACTAGACATTGTCTCAGATTTGACATAAAGAATATGAGGTGGTTTTCTAATTTGGTTTGTATCTGCAGCACATGAGCAAAATCTGTTTAAGGAGATGAGATGCCTTCTGGCATGTAATAAAAATATTAATTTAAGTAATCAATGTTTCTCCCCCCACAGCTTCCTCAATAATGTCTACATAAGCCCTGAGGAAATGTGAATGGAATCCTGATATGTAATACATTGCTGAACCCCTTCTTCTCTGGTGTGTCTTTGCTGCCACCTTGTGGAAATAGTAAGTTTACAGCATTGGCGTTTTGCTGGAATAATTCTAATCACTAGGGGGGTCGTCCTTGCTGAATATGGATCTGATGGGGATAAAAATTCAATCTGGTAGAGGTTCAGAGTTGTGTTTCAGCTGTGCAACAACACACCTTTGCCAGACTCAGACCTTCCCTCTCTGACTCTCGTCCACGCCTTCGTCACCTCCCACCTGGAGGCCTATTGCAATGGAGTCCGGTTCGGGGTTCTCAGTAAAGCCCTGGACAGGCTCCAGTATGTGTAGAACTCGGCTGCCAGGGTTCTCACCCACACCAAGCCCTGGAAGCACATCACCCCCACCCACATTCACCTCCACTGGCTTCCAGTCAAGTGCCACATCACAGACAAAATCCTCCTTCTCACATACAAATCCCTCCACGGATGCGCCCCCCAGTACCTATCCGACCTTCTCTGCCAACATACCCCATCCCGGAACCTGCGGTCTTCAGACATGGGTCTGCTTTTCACCCCCCCGCACCAACCAACGGACCTTCGGGGACAGAGCCTTCAGTGTGGCAGCACCCACCCTCTGGAACTCTCTCCCGGCAGTGATTCGCAATGCCCCTACCCTGGTCACTTTCAAATCAGCCCTCAAAACTCATCTGTTCACCAAGGCCTTTGACCCCTAGTTTAGTTTCGTCGCTGTCTCTGTCTCTTTGTTTTTTGTTTTTTCCTGTTGTGTGTCTGACTTTCTGTCTGTAAATTCTGTGAAGCGTCCTTGGGTTTGTGAAAGGCACTATATAAAACCAAGTTATTATTATTACCTGATTCTAATGATCCTGATGAACAACTGAATAGTAGAATCAGGTGTGTTACTTTTCCATTTTGGTATGTCACATGCAGGTAGGTTATCAGAGAGAGAGCAAGAGAGAGAGAGAGGTACAATACAACAATTGTCATTACATTGTAGCTGACATTAAGTGAATTATTGGTGTATTTTCGTCTCCCCTTGAGAGATCATGGATAATAGCTCTCTGGATTGGGTGTTTGGTAAATGCACTGACTTATATAGCGCCTTATACCAAAGCGCTTTACAATGGCCTCTCATTCACCCATTCACACACACATTCACACACCAATGGCGGTAAGCTACCATGCAAGGCGCTGGCCCGCTCATTGGGAGCAATTTGGGGTTCAGTGTCTTGCCCAAGGACACCTCGACATGTGGCCAGCCGGGGTTCGAACCACCGATCTGCTGACCTTGCAATTATTAGACACCGGTTGTACAGCCACCCCTGTTTGGATACAACTAGAGGTCTGTATTCTAATAATAATATATCAGAGACGCAGGTAAGATGACATACTCAAAAAGGCTGGTAGTATTTAGAGTTGGGAATGTACAGGCAGGTCTAGTGGTCCTCTGTGGCTTTTACAGGCTGGTTTACTAGACCTCTGTCGCTCAGTTGGTAGAGCATGGCGCTAACAACACTTCCATTGTGGGTTTGATTTCCGCTGGGACCATATAGTGAAAAATGTATGCATGTACCACCGGAATGTAAGTCACTTTGGATAGAAGTGTCAACTAAATGGCATATATTAGGTCTATTATGATTCCATTCATGCCCTTTATGATGTTTTTAACTGACACTCCTCAAACATTCACTATTCACCCTCTTCTATTACATTACCCTATTCTATTTTATTTCTTTATTTTAAATCAATGAGACACACATTCACTGTGGAACGTTTCAAAAGGTCAATGAGGGGTAAAGGAGTTGTGGACATGTCTATCAAGAAAAGAAAAGAAAATAACCAATCATGCCTTTGCATTCAACCAACCAACCATGCCTTTGCATGGGGAGACACTCATAAGGCTGATAATGCTCTGTCAATAAAGAAATATCAAACCGTTTAGCAGGCAGATTTTTTTTCATCAGAGCTAGAGGTCTTGTTTTTTAATACATCAGTGGTACAGCATTTTAGAGGAGAATGATCTGATACTTAATATGAGTGGATTGCCCTCTAAAATGGAAAAACATGAGCCTTTATCGGTACAGTTCAACACACAAACACACTAGCACAAAGACATAATCGACATAAATTACAATAAAAGAGAGAGAGAGAGAGAGAGAGAGAGAGAGAGAGAGAGAGAGAGAGAGAGAGAGAGAGAGAGAGAGAGAGAGAGAGAGAGAGAGAGAGAGAGAGAGAGAGAGAGAGAGAGAGAGAGAGAGAGAGAGAGAGCAGGGAGATATCAAACCAGCACTAATGAGGAGGGAATCCTACTTTGAGATCTATATATTCAAAGCACTGCGTACATTTTCCATTGACATTGCATATCTGGGTTACACGCATGCATCTTGAGTCAGGATTGCACCGTAAGTAATTAAAGTGTTATCGTCTGAACTGCCAGCAGGTGTCACTGGCTACACAGCTACTTCTGTCACTCTCTAGCCAAACATGAAAAGTGACTTTCAGTGTGAGCACAAGAAACTAGGTCCACCTGTTTATTTTTTCAAGTCAGGAACCATGACTATTTATGGGGTCAGAGGTGAGAGAAGACTCAGTTGGAGATAACTTGCGCTTACTTTGTGTTTTAATATCAAAGTTAGGCATTTGTAACGTATGTGTGTTTTCAATGTTCAACTAGATGGGATGTATTGTTTCAAGTTTCCATGTGGTCATTTGTTACGTAATAGATGTGTTATTTTTCCAAGGTCCGAAATGACCATTTGTTATATTCATTTGTTGTTATTATTGTTAATTCTGGCACACAAAATATGTTCCATAGGTAGCCAGGGCATAGGTAGCCAGAGCACACGCAGCGTTTATGTAAGTAAAGTGTGATTGATATCCAATACAAAGGTCCATTCTGTTTCTTGTTGTATTGGGCTGGGCTTTGTCGCATGGCCTTTCTAAAACTCACTGACCAAATAGTGAGAGACATGACACCACAATGTGAGTGGCTGCCAATTACCAGAATGCAGAGAGAGAGAGAGAGAATATGATACACAATTATGCATAATTGATAATGTATGTTCAGCATTTACGTGCACCTTGTTCTTGAGCAGTATAATAATCCTGTAATAATAACATAACAACAATAAAATAACATATTTGATGTTAGGTGCACCTCTGAGAACATTTACTGTCTTAAAAGAGTGATGACACAAATACAAATAACTGATGAGTCTGCAGGATCTGATGCTTCCAATCCATGTATTAACCCAGGTGTGGGCAATGCATTTTCACAATGGGCCACATGAGAAACCGGGACTATTGTGGAGGGCCGGACCAGTAGGCTGAACTTAATTCTGCTCAATATTACTTTTATCGCTTTATAAAAAGCAGTAAATTATATGGTTTTGACTAGCTGCTACTGGTAAGAATACATGTTACGATAAGGCTATGAAAATGTGGAGTAGGTCAAATATAGAAGAGTAAGAGGACGCATTTAAACACAGGGAAGTAAATGCAGCTATAGTTTTGACCTTTGGCAACATCAGTTTGTGCTTATTATTTATTAACATAACATACATCCAACATTACGAGTCACAGTGTAGTATTTCTACCTTCTGAAATTATGGCTAGGACTGGTGATATCAAGTGAAAGGTTCTTTATATACAAATCTGGTGACAATTTCTTTTTCAATAAAACAAGCTATTAGATATTCACTTTCAATTCAATGTACAATTCACATTTCTCAAAAACAACAAACTGTCAACTTATATGATGTCTTTCTACAAGACATTCTGGAACCTGCAGTTCTTCTTCTTCTTAGCTAATACAACAGAAATGTACTTCTGTGAATCAATCATGTAACATATTTATCAATCTCTTAACTGTGAATCAATCATGTAACATATTAATCAATCTATTTTAACTGTGAATCAATCATGTAACATATTAATAAATCTATTTTAACTGTCTAACCAACTATAAAGTTACAACACACAGAGCTAAGCATCTGAGTAGAAAAAGAAAGTGCTTTTGATATTTTTCAGTTCTTTTTTGTGTTCAGTGAGAAAAGCCTGGGCTTGAACAAGTGCACTGAAGTCTGGTTGAATGTCTGAGGTGGAGATAAGAAGGACAGCTGACAGGTGATCATCAGTGAGAGAGGATCTGTATCTGGATTTGTTGAACTTCATCACTGAGAATGTTTGTTCACATGTGTAGGTAGATCCAAAGAGAACTAGCATCCTCTGAGCATGCCTCCTCATGTTTGGAAAGTTCTCCTCTTTGAGAGAAGAGTAAAAGTCCAGCAGTGATACTGACTTAAAGTGCTCTGCCAGTAGTGTATCAGACTGCAGGTCAATGAGTTCGAGCTGAACGTCGCTTGGTGTATTATCCACACTGCAGGTTAAGGGAGAACAAATCATGTTAATTTCATTCTCAACTGTTTTGAAGTCTTGAAATCGACTTTTATTCTGAAACTTTTTGGGGGGGACTTTTATTCTGAAACTTTTTTTTAGGGCTTTTATTCTTAAACTTTATTTTTAGGACTTTTATTCTGAAACTTTATTTTTTAGGACTTTTATTCTGAAACCTTTTTTTAGGACTTTTATTCTGAAACTCTTTTTTTTAGGACTTTTATTCTGAACGTTTTGGGGGGGACTTTTATTCTGAAACTTTTTTGGGGGGACTTTTATTCTGCAACTATTTTTTTTAGGACATTTTTTCTGAAACCTTTTTTTTTAGGACTTATTCTGAAACTATTTTTTTTTTAGGACTTTTATTCTGAAACTATTTTTTTTTTAGGACTTTTATTCTGAACGTTTTTTGGGGGACTTTTATTCTGAAACTTTTTGGGGGGACTTTTATTCTGAAACTTTTTTTTTAGGACTTTTATTCTGAAACTTTTTTTTTAGGACTTTTATTCTGAAACTTTTTGGGGAGGATTTTTATTCTGAAACTTTTTTTTTTAGGACTTTTTACCAGCAAGGTACGGTTCGGTACGGCACACATTGTATCCTACCCGTACCATATTTTCAGAAACGCTTCTCCATTATACACAACACGACCCGGGACAGTAGGAGGAGTTATGTGTCATAAGAGCACTTCACTTGGACACTACTTAATTTCCAATCATAGTGGAGGTATGATATATGGCAGATATATATATATATATATATATATATATATATATATATATATATATATATATATATATATATATAGGCTATATATACATACAGGTGGAAAGGCTTTTTTAAAGGCATTTTTAACGAACTCCCAGCAGTCAAAACACGAAATTCTCTGATCACTACCTTTTCCAGTTGAACATAAACTAAACTATTTAAATGCTATTGTTTGCGAAAGATACTTACATTTTTTTTTAGAGGATGCAAAGTTATAATGTAGCGTAGGCTATGGAGATGTTGTAGTTGATCCCAAAGTCTGTTCAAACCCAGGCAGCAAGACCAGCAGGAAAACACAACTAGATCTTCTATAATTCTAACTGGATAGTTCTTTGTTTCCAATCATAGTCAGCTAGATTACTTACTTAGCTAGCTTACCTTTACTTATCAAATGTACATTTTGTGATATAAAAGCAGTGCACACACACCGACAATGCATGTCTAGCATAGGCACAGCACATCGCCATAATAGCGATCTATGATGCATTGAAATGACTATGATGCATTGAAATGACATTAAACTAAGATAATAAGATGGTTATCATAATTTTTCAAATCTTTATTAATAAGTTATTACAGAAACAGTAAGTGACATTTTCCGAGAGCGAAATCTGTTGTGGTATTTAAAAATGGCGGTTGAGGATGAACTCTGAACATGGAATGACGATGTTGTGACGATTTTCATTGACCAATCAACAATCTGCAGCGTCACACGTCACACACAGCCTGGCAAAAAGTACCTCTCGCTACCCCTCTGAAACGAGAACTAAAACGGCTCGGCCCTGCTCGGTTGGCAGTGGAGAAAGCAAAACAAACCGGTACGGCACGGGTCGGCACGGTAGTGGAAAAGCGCCATAACATAGTCACGCACGCACATACGTAAATTGAAAATAAAATTGTCGCCTTCAAAATAAAAGCAATGCAATTGTTCTGGACGCATTGCCTACACTTATTTACGTTATTTCTATTATTATGAAAACACTTTTTTTTTTACCTCACACAGAGCCAGCCAGGGACAGCCATAGGGCCGCATGCAATGCCTAGGTCTGGGCTAGATGGTCAGTCAACCACCAACGATTACATGCGTAATTAGTGCAGAGGCAACTGTAGCGCTTACTAACGTAAGACAATGAGGGAAAGCAGCATCCACCAGCAGTGAATGAAATGTAAATGTATTTGACCTTTACATTATGTGATCTTCATAACTGAATTAAGTATTTAAGCAACAGTAAGTGCTCCCTCATCTTTTTATGGGTAAAATTACTTAATTGAAATATTATAGTTTATAATAGTATAATTTAAGCAAAAAATACTTAAGGGTAAGTGGGAATAAAATGGAGTGTCCTACTCATTGACTCACAAATGTCACCTTTTTTGTATCTGGTAGCTTCCTCTTCAAATCGTGTGCATATGCAGAAACACAACAGCTAATGTCTGACAATGCAAGTCTATTATAATATTATGTATAATTACTTTTAGGAGGAAGTTGTTGTTTGGAACTTCAAAATGAATTTCGCCGCACGGCCAGAGGTGGCAGTGTTCCAACAAAGTTACGCCTTGCTCCTTTAAATAGCAGAATTTCAATCCCCTCTGTAATGCAGGTTATAATATAATATAATTATATATTATATTATAATTATGAACAAATAATATTATTTGTTATGTCTGTTGAAATATATCCTATAAAAAAACACGTTATTAGTAGTTGTCCATACTCCCCTCTGCTAAAAAACAAACATATCAGCAAGCCTTACGTGGAGAACATATTCGTTTTACTATGTCATGTGTGGAGTACGGCACTATCGATGTGCAATTCCATATTGCAAGACGCTTGTGACACTCACTCAATACAAAATAATATTACACTATACAGCACTTCAAATTAGACATTCCGAACTTATAGAAAATATGTGTAATTCAGGTTTTCCACAGCAATATAGATAGATGGATTTTTATGAATTAATACACTTGTTTATTGGTGTTTGCTTTACCTGAGTGCCTACTGAAATAGCTGAATTTAGCAAAGTTATCTAGTTGAACTGCAGTCAATTAGCACCGTTTCTATCTAAAGGATGTTGACTGAAGAGTTATTCTGCATAATGAGACACACAGTAAGGTATTAAAATGACAATCTCCTCAGAGAAACTTCAAATACAGTTTAGTAGCGGCTATTAGGCTAGGGCTGCACAATATATTGTATGACTATCGATATTGCAATCTCAATAATACAAAAAGTAATGGACACAGTACATTATGTAACAAAAACAGCAGTCAGTGATCATTTAAAATGTTTATTTAGAATTCAAACATTACATTTATAACACTACTTTAAAATACTACAACAAATACTTACTTATGTTTCTAAAAGAGCCAACACAAAGTCAATAATATTGCAATTAAAATATAACAAATTAATTCTTAAATTAAATTGAATGATACATTGAAAGATAAATGGGATGTTTAAGTCCTCATGTCCTAATTGAGTTCTTGAGACATGGTCTCATATCCTGAGTAGCTTGCAGTTTGGGTGGACCACTGGTCCGTCTCCCCGGTCCCTGCCTATCTTTTTGTGGTTGGGAAGAGGGTTGCTGGGGCCAGGCAGAGGGTTGCTGGGGCCAGGCAGAGAGTTGCTAGGGCCAGGCAGAGGGTTGCTGGGGCCAGGCAGAGGGTTGCTAGGGCCAGGCAGAGGGTTGCTGGGGCCAGGCAGAGGGTTGCTGGGGCCAGGCCTGGCTCTCTTGCCGTTTGGTTGGACCACTGGTCCGTCTCCCCGGTCCCTGCCTCTCTTGTTGTGGTTGGGAAGAGGGTTGCTGGGGCCAGGCAGAGGGTTGCTAGGGCCAGGCAGAGGGTTGCTGGGGCCAGGTCTGGCTCTTTTGCGGTTTGGGTGGACCACTGGTCCGTCTCCCCGGTCCCTGCCTCTCTTGTTGTGGTTGGGAAGAGGGTTGCTGGGGCCAGGCAGAGGGTTGCTAGGGCCAGGCAGAGGGTTGCTGGGGCCAGGCAGAGGGTTGCTAGGGCCAGGCAGAGGGTTGCTGGGGCCAGGCCTGGCTCTCTTGCGGTTTGGTTGGACCACTGGTCCATCTACCCAGTCCCTGCCTCTCGTGTGTTGGTTGGGCCGAGCACTGCTGGGGCCAGGCTGAGGGTTGCTGGGGCCAGGCAGAGGGTCCGCTCTAGGTCGATCTGAGAGAGAAAGTTCAGAGAGCCGGGATAGAAGAAGGGTGATCTCCAAAAGCAAATGGTCTCTCTGGCTGCTAGCAGGGCTCCCTACTCTTGGCCCAGCAGGAGAGAAGCCCCAAGCTGCAGACCAAACAGGACAGGCATGTAGAGTATGAATAATTTGCTTACACAAACAAAACCAAATAACAAAGATTAGCAGATAAGGGAGAAAATAAAGGTTAGCCCTTACCTGATAAGTCGTCAGAGTCAGAGTCACTTTGGGGCTCCTCGCCACTGGCAACAGTGGAGTAGAGGCCTGAAAGAACAGTCTGAGACTTGTAGAACTGGAAGGCGTTGGAATTCATAGTATTGCACGACTGCATTTCACCAGCAAGGTTTGTGGTTTGAATGTAACTTTTCTGTCTTTCCTGAAAAGAACACAGTTGGAGTTGAAGTTTCAGTTCAATGACTTTCATCATTGAAGTTTGTTTTCAAAAAGCTTGTCTATGAAATATTGTTTTAGCAACCACCCATTCCATCAGCATGATGACCATATAAGGCAAAGAATGTATGTCACAATTTTAAAAATAAATAAATAGCGGAATTTCAATCCCCTCTGTAATGCAGGTTATAATATAATATAATTATATATGATATTATAATTATGAACAAATAATATAATTTGTTATGTCTGTTGAAGTATATCCTATTAAAAAAAACATGTTATTAGTGTTAATTGTCCAAATCCCCTCTGTTAAAAAACAAACATATCAGCAAGCCTTAACACTAGACGCGCAATGTTTCTTTACCTACTTTTAGCGCGACGAGGTGTCGAATCACACGATCACTCTTCACAATTATTATGAAAAAAATAAATTATAATATTGACCTCATACAGGGCCGGCCAGGGACAGCCATACCATACAATGCCCAGGTCTGTATTAACCCTTCCTTGATATACATACAAAATCAGGGGATGTCATTTATGTTATTCGTAAGCAATTAGACCTAATGTTATTTAGACGCAGGATGGAATTGAATTGGTGTCGGCCAATTCTTATTTTATTATTACTTTATACTTTTATTTGTATAGCACTTTTCCTGCAAACGTTGCAGCTCAAAGTGCTTTAATCATTATAATCATAATTTCATTATTTAGTCATTTAAAGGCAATATTAAAAATATTTTTTGGGGAGAAGGTTTTTTGTCTTAACTTATTGAAATTTGCTGAGGTTGCATCCCTAATGTAAACTGGCAGTGCATTGGCAGAATGCAGCCTCACCAAATCTTCTTCTTTTGTACATGTGGTACACAGAGCAAGCCAGCATCAGAAGACCTGAGAGCTCTATTGGGCTGATATACTAGCAAAAGGTCTTTCAGATATTCTGGTGCTGTGCCAGTGAGAGCTTTATAAACAAGCAGAAGGATCTTAACATCTATTCTGAACTTAACAGGAAGCCAGTGTAGAGTCTCTAAAATAGGAGTTATATGAGCTCTTCTGCTTGTTTTGGTTAAACTCTCGCTGCTGCATTTTGGACTAATTGCAGCTGGCCAATAGTTTTCTACGGAAGACCAGAAAGGAGACCGTTACAATAGTCCAAACGGGTAATAACAAAAGCATGTATCTCGAGGGGGACGAGGCGGCGTACAGGGATGAGGTAGAGCAACTGAGCAAGCTGTGCAAGGTTAACAACCTGCTGCTAAACAAGTCAAAGACCCAGGAATTCATCGTAGACTTCAGGAGGAAAAAGTCCGAGATCCAGCCCCTGCTCATCGACGGAGAGAGCGTGGAGAGAGTCTCAACCCTCAGATTCCTGGGACATCTTCTGAAACTCTTTTTTTTTTAGGACTTTTATTCTGAACGTTTTTTGGGGGACTTTTATTCTGAAACTTTTTTTTTAGGACTTTTATTCTGAAACTTTTTTTTTAGGACTTTTATTCTGAAACTTTTTTGGGAGGATTTTTATTCTGAAACTTTTTTTTTTAGGACTTTTTACCAGCAAGGTACGGTTCGGTACGGCACACATTGTATCCTACCCGTACCATATTTTCAGAAACGCTTCTC
This sequence comes from Nansenia antarctica, assembly GCF_963989245.1. Taxonomy (NCBI): domain Eukaryota; kingdom Metazoa; phylum Chordata; class Actinopteri; order Argentiniformes; family Microstomatidae; genus Nansenia; species Nansenia antarctica. The sequence continues at coordinate 58,670,550 of NC_137690.1, read as the reverse complement.
CATTATACACAACACGACCCGGGACAGTAGGAGGAGTTATGTGTCATAAGAGCACTTCACTTGGACACTACTTAATTTCCAATCATAGTGGAGGTATGATATATGGCAGATATATATATATATATATATATATATATATATAGGCTATATATACATACAGGTGGAAAGGCTTTTTTAAAGGCATTTTTAACGAACTCCCAGCAGTCAAAACACGAAATTCTCTGATCACTACCTTTTCCAGTTGAACATAAACTAAACTATTTAAATGCTATTGTTTGCGAAAGATACTTACATTTTTTTTTAGAGGATGCAAAGTTATAATGTAGCGTAGGCTATGGAGATGTTGTAGTTGATCCCAAAGTCTGTTCAAACCCAGGCTGCAAGACCAGCAGGAAAATACAACTAGATCTTCTATAATTCTAACTGGATAGTTCTTTGTTTCCAATCATAGTCAGCTAGATTACTTACTTAGCTAGCTTACCTTTACTTATCAAATGTACATTTTGTGATATAAAAGCAGTGCACACACACCGACAATGCATGTCTAGCATAGGCACAGCACATCGCCATAATAGCGATCTATGATGCATTGAAATGACTATGATGCATTGAAATGACATTAAACTAAGATAATAAGATGGTTATCATAATTTTTCAAATCTTTATTAATAAGTTATTACAGAAACAGTAAGTGACATTTTCCGAGAGCGAAATCTGTTGTGGTATTTAAAAATGGCGGTTGAGGATGAACTCTGAACATGGAATGACGATGTTGTGACGATTTTCATTGACCAATCAACAATCTGCAGCGTCACACGTCACACACAGCCTGGCAAAAAGTACCTCTCGCTACCCCTCTGAAACGAGAACTAAAACGGCTCGGCCCTGCTCGGTTGGCAGTGGAGAAAGCAAAACAAACCGGTACGGCACGGGTCGGCACGGTAGTGGAAAAGCGCCATAACATAGTCACGCACGCACATACGTAAATTGAAAATAAAATTGTCGCCTTCAAAATAAAAGCAATGCAATTGTTCTGGACGCATTGCCTACACTTATTTACGTTATTTCTATTATTATGAAAACACTTTTTTTTTTACCTCACACAGAGCCAGCCAGGGACAGCCATAGGGCCGCATGCAATGCCTAGGTCTGGGCTAGATGGTCAGTCAACCACCAACGATTACATGCGTAATTAGTGCAGAGGCAACTGTAGCGCTTACTAACGTAAGACAATGAGGGAAAGCAGCATCCACCAGCAGTGAATGAAATGTAAATGTATTTGACCTTTACATTATGTGATCTTCATAACTGAATTAAGTATTTAAGCAACAGTAAGTGCTCCCTCATCTTTTTATGGGTAAAATTACTTAATTGAAATATTATAGTTTATAATAGTATAATTTAAGCAAAAAATACTTAAGGGTAAGTGGGAATAAAATGGAGTGTCCTACTCATTGACTCACAAATGTCACCTTTTTTGTATCTGGTAGCTTCCTCTTCAAATCGTGTGCATATGCAGAAACACAACAGCTAATGTCTGACAATGCAAGTCTATTATAATATTATGTATAATTACTTTTGGGAGGAAGTTGTTGTTTGGAACTTCAAAATGAATTTCGCCGCACGGCCAGAGGTGGCAGTGTTCCAACAAAGTTACGCCTTGCTCCTTTAAATAGCAGAATTTCAATCCCCTCTGTAATGCAGGTTATAATATAATATAATTATATATTATATTATAATTATGAACAAATAATATTATTTGTTATGTCTGTTGAAATATATCCTATAAAAAAACACGTTATTAGTAGTTGTCCATACTCCCCTCTGCTAAAAAACAAACATATCAGCAAGCCTTACGTGGAGAACATATTCGTTTTACTATGTCATGTGTGGAGTACGGCACTATCGATGTGCAATTCCATATTGCAAGACGCTAGTGACACTCACTCAATACAAAATAATATTACACTATACAGCACTTCAAATTAGACATTCCGAACTTATAGAAAATATGTGTAATTCAGGTTTTCCACAGCAATATAGATAGATGGATTTTTATGAATTAATACACTTGTTTATTGGTGTTTGCTTTACCTGAGTGCCTACTGAAATAGCTGAATTTAGCAAAGTTATCTAGTTGAACTGCAGTCAATTAGCACCGTTTCTATCTAAAGGATGTTGACTGAAGAGTTATTCTGCATAATGAGACACACAGTAAGGTATTAAAATGACAATCTCCTCAGAGAAACTTCAAATACAGTTTAGTAGCGGCTATTAGGCTAGGGCTGCACAATATATTGTATGACTATCGATATTGCAATCTCAATAATACAAAAAGTAATGGACACAGTACATTATGTAACAAAAACAGCAGTCAGTGATCATTTAAAATGTTTATTTAGAATTCAAACATTACATTTATAACACTACTTTAAAATACTACAACAAATACTTACTTATGTTTCTAAAAGAGCCAACACAAAGTCAATAATATTGCAATTAAAATATAACAAATTAATTCTTAAATTAAATTGAATGATACATTGAAAGATAAATGGGATGTTTAAGTCCTCATGTCCTAATTGAGTTCTTGAGACATGGTCTCATATCCTGAGTAGCTTGCAGTTTGGGTGGACCACTGGTCCGTCTCCCCGGTCCCTGCCTATCTTTTTGTGGTTGGGAAGAGGGTTGCTGGGGCCAGGCAGAGGGTTGCTGGGGCCAGGCAGAGAGTTGCTAGGGCCAGGCAGAGGGTTGCTGGGGCCAGGCAGAGGGTTGCTAGGGCCAGGCAGAGGGTTGCTGGGGCCAGGCAGAGGGTTGCTGGGGCCAGGCCTGGCTCTCTTGCCGTTTGGTTGGACCACTGGTCCGTCTCCCCGGTCCCTGCCTCTCTTGTTGTGGTTGGGAAGAGGGTTGCTGGGGCCAGGCAGAGGGTTGCTAGGGCCAGGCAGAGGGTTGCTGGGGCCAGGTCTGGCTCTTTTGCGGTTTGGGTGGACCACTGGTCCGTCTCCCCGGTCCCTGCCTCTCTTGTTGTGGTTGGGAAGAGGGTTGCTGGGGCCAGGCAGAGGGTTGCTAGGGCCAGGCAGAGGGTTGCTGGGGCCAGGCAGAGGGTTGCTAGGGCCAGGCAGAGGGTTGCTGGGGCCAGGCCTGGCTCTCTTGCGGTTTGGTTGGACCACTGGTCCATCTACCCAGTCCCTGCCTCTCGTGTGTTGGTTGGGCCGAGCACTGCTGGGGCCAGGCTGAGGGTTGCTGGGGCCAGGCAGAGGGTCCGCTCTAGGTCGATCTGAGAGAGAAAGTTCAGAGAGCCGGGATAGAAGAAGGGTGATCTCCAAAAGCAAATGGTCTCTCTGGCTGCTAGCAGGGCTCCCTACTCTTGGCCCAGCAGGAGAGAAGCCCCAAGCTGCAGACCAAACAGGACAGGCATGTAGAGTATGAATAATTTGCTTACACAAACAAAACCAAATAACAAAGATTAGCAGATAAGGGAGAAAATAAAGGTTAGCCCTTACCTGATAAGTCGTCAGAGTCAGAGTCACTTTGGGGCTCCTCGCCACTGGCAACAGTGGAGTAGAGGCCTGAAAGAACAGTCTGAGACTTGTAGAACTGGAAGGCGTTGGAATTCATAGTATTGCACGACTGCATTTCACCAGCAAGGTTTGTGGTTTGAATGTAACTTTTCTGTCTTTCCTGAAAAGAACACAGTTGGAGTTGAAGTTTCAGTTCAATGACTTTCATCATTGAAGTTTGTTTTCAAAAAGCTTGTCTATGAAATATTGTTTTAGCAACCACCCATTCCATCAGCATGATGACCATATAAGGCAAAGAATGTATGTCACAATTTTAAAAATAAATAAAAAGCGGAATTTCAATCCCCTCTGTAATGCAGGTTATAATATAATATAATTATATATGATATTATAATTATGAACAAATAATATAATTTGTTATGTCTGTTGAAGTATATCCTATTAAAAAAAACATGTTATTAGTGTTAATTGTCCAAATCCCCTCTGTTAAAAAACAAACATATCAGCAAGCCTTAACACTAGACGCGCAATGTTTCTTTACCTACTTTTAGCGCGACGAGGTGTCGAATGACACGACCACTCTTCACAATTATTATGAAAAAAATAAATTATAATATTGACCTCATACAGGGCCGGCCAGGGACAGCCATACCATACAATGCCCAGGTCTGTATTAACCCTTCCTTGATATACATACAAAATCAGGGGATGTCATTTATGTTATTCGTAAGCAATTAGACCTAATGTTATTTAGACGCAGGATGGAATTGAATTGGTGTCGGCCAATTCTTATTTTATTATTACTTTATACTTTTATTTGTATAGCACTTTTCCTGCAAACGTTGCAGCTCAAAGTGCTTTAATCATTATAATCATAATTTCATTATTTAGTCATTTAAAGGCAATATTAAAAATATTTTTTGGGGAGAAGGTTTTTTGTCTTAACTTATTGAAATTTGCTGAGGTTGCATCCCTAATGTAAACTGGCAGTGCATTGGCAGAATGCAGCCTCACCAAATCTTCTTCTTTTGTACATGTGGTACACAGAGCAAGCCAGCATCAGAAGACCTGAGAGCTCTATTGGGCTGATATACTAGCAAAAGGTCTTTCAGATATTCTGGTGCTGTGCCAGTGAGAGCTTTATAAACAAGCAGAAGGATCTTAACATCTATTCTGAACTTAACAGGAAGCCAGTGTAGAGTCTCTAAAATAGGAGTTATATGAGCTCTTCTGCTTGTTTTGGTTAAACTCTCGCTGCTGCATTTTGGACTAATTGCAGCTGGCCAATAGTTTTCTACGGAAGACCAGAAAGGAGACCGTTACAATAGTCCAAACGGGTAATAACAAAAGCATGTATCTCGAGGGGGACGAGGCGGCGTACAGGGATGAGGTAGAGCAACTGAGCAAGCTGTGCAAGGTTAACAACCTGCTGCTAAACAAGTCAAAGACCCAGGAATTCATCGTAGACTTCAGGAGGAAAAAGTCCGAGATCCAGCCCCTGCTCATCGACGGAGAGAGCGTGGAGAGAGTCTCAACCCTCCGATTCCTGGGACATCTTCTGAAACTCTTTTTTTTTTAGGACTTTTATTCTGAACGTTTTTTGGGGGACTTTTATTCTGAAACTTTTTGGGGGGACTTTTATTCTGAAACTTTTTTTTTAGGACTTTTATTCTGAAACTTTTTTTTTAGGACTTTTATTCTGAAACTTTTTTGGGAGGATTTTTATTCTGAAACTTTTTTTTTTAGGACTTTTTACCAGCAAGGTACGGTTCGGTACGGCACACATTGTATCCTACCCGTACCATATTTTCAGAAACGCTTCTCCATTATACACAACACGACCCGGGACAGTAGGAGGAGTTATGTGTCATAAGAGCACTTCACTTGGACACTACTTAATTTCCAATCATAGTGGAGGTATGATATATGGCAGATATATATATATATAGGCTATATATACATACAGGTGGAAAGGCTTTTTTAAAGGCATTTTTAACGAACTCCCAGCAGTCAAAACACGAAATTCTCTGATCACTACCTTTTCCAGTTGAACATAAACTAAACTATTTAAATGCTATTGTTTGCGAAAGATACTTACATTTTTTTTTTGAGGATGCAAAGTTATAATGTAGCGTAGGCTATGGAGATGTTGTAGTTGATCCCAAAGTCTGTTCAAACCCAGGCAGCAAGACCAGCAGGAAAACACAACTAGATCTTCTATAATTCTAACTGGATAGTTCTTTGTTTCCAATCATAGTCAGCTAGATTACTTACTTAGCTAGCTTACCTTTACTTATCAAATGTACATTTTGTGATATAAAAGCAGTGCACACACACCGACAATGCATGTCTAGCATAGGCACAGCACATCGCCATAATAGCGATCTATGATGCATTGAAATGACTATGATGCATTGAAATGACATTAAACTAAGATAATAAGATGGTTATCATAATTTTTCAAATCTTTATTAATAAGTTATTACAGAAACAGTAAGTGACATTTTCCGAGAGCGAAATCTGTTGTGGTATTTAAAAATGGCGGTTGAGGATGAACTCTGAACATGGAATGACGATGTTGTGACGATTTTCATTGACCAATCAACAATCTGCAGCGTCACACGTCACACACAGCCTGGCAAAAAGTACCTCTCGCTACCCCTCTGAAACGAGAACTAAAACGGCTCGGCCCTGCTCGGTTGGCAGTGGAGAAAGCAAAACAAACCGGTACGGCACGGGTCGGCACGGTAGTGGAAAAGCGCCATAACATAGTCACGCACGCACATACGTAAATTGAAAATAAAATTGTCGCCTTCAAAATAAAAGCAATGCAATTGTTCTGGACGCATTGCCTACACTTATTTACGTTATTTCTATTATTATGAAAACACTTTTTTTTTTACCTCACACAGAGCCAGCCAGGGACAGCCATAGGGCCGCATGCAATGCCTAGGTCTGGGCTAGATGGTCAGTCAACCACCAACGATTACATGCGTAATTAGTGCAGAGGCAACTGTAGCGCTTACTAACGTAAGACAATGAGGGAAAGCAGCATCCACCAGCAGTGAATGAAATGTAAATGTATTTGACCTTTACATTATGTGATCTTCATAACTGAATTAAGTATTTAAGCAACAGTAAGTGCTCCCTCATCTTTTTATGGGTAAAATTACTTAATTGAAATATTATAGTTTATAATAGTATAATTTAAGCAAAAAATACTTAAGGGTAAGTGGGAATAAAATGGAGTGTCCTACTCATTGACTCACAAATGTCACCTTTTTTGTATCTGGTAGCTTCCTCTTCAAATCGTGTGCATATGCAGAAACACAACAGCTAATGTCTGACAATGCAAGTCTATTATAATATTATGTATAATTACTTTTGGGAGGAAGTTGTTGTTTGGAACTTCAAAATGAATGTCGCCGCACGGCCAGAGGTGGCAGTGTTCCAACAAAGTTACGCCTTGCTCCTTTAAATAGCAGAATTTCAATCCCCTCTGTAATGCAGGTTATAATATAATCAGGGGTGCACATAACTGGTGCGCCAGTGCGCATGCGTCGCCAAAATGCATGTTGCCCGGAGGATCAGCGGCATGAACGCGCTCTTGCGCACCAACAGCTGGAAGCGCTGGGAGAGGAATTGACTTCCTCAAAACTCCTACTGCTAACTGCTGACTGCCCGTTAATACCAATACCATATCCTTTCATGACCACAATGTACCCACCGACAACGACCACGGCGACTCCCCTCACGAAAACATTCGGAAAGTATCGTAACTTGTACTTTCATTCCGCGTATCGCGCATCGCATGGTTATCACGCCGACACGTGAAAATTCAGTCCCGAACGACTCGTCGCTAAAAGGAAAAACAACACCAAGGCACTTCACGTTTCTTTTCTCTGAAGCTTTCAAACGTTCAGACGTTTGTTTTACAGCTTCATTATCGCACCTCGACCCCTGACCCAGGGAATATGGTTGGGAATTATATTAGAAGAAAAAAAAAAAGACTTTGTTGCACAATCAAAATAATGAGCTATTTAAAGTGATAGCCTACAACATCCTCTACCATGGTTGAAATTGAGGACAGTATTAACAACAGTCAAGAGAGCAGTGATGATGATGATTAAGCTTGTAGCATAAGTAAATGCTTAGGCTGTAACTTTTTGTTGAAAGTTGATTTCAGTGTTTACAGAACAGAGCAGTGCTTAAAGAGATATCAGTTGATTTCATTGTATTTAAAGAACAGACATTCAGTTAGTGCTTAAAGAGATGTCAGTTGATTTCATTGTGTTTAAAGGAGTCTGACAGACTTTCATGCTTAAAGAGCAGTCATTTGATTTTTCATTTGTTTCTTTTGTTTTGCACACAATCATTTGTTCGTTCATCTTATTTTTGAATAAATGTCGTTTTGCTAATATAAGTTATCCATGTATCCCTTTTTTATCCATCCTGTGGGACGGGTCGTGACTCGTGAGCTCGGGGAGCACCAAGCAGCATCCCTAGGTGCTCCTCTGAGCACTGGCCCCAAAAAGTTATGTGCACCCCTGAATATAATATAATTATATATTATATTATAATTATGAACAAATAATATTATTTGTTATGTCTGTTGAAATATATCCTATAAAAAACACGTTATTAGTAGTTGTCCATACTCCCCTCTGCTAAAAAAACAAACATATCAGCAAGCCTTACGTGGAGAACATATTCGTTTTACTATGTCATGTGTGGAGTACGGCACTATCGATGTGCAATTCCATATTGCAAGACGCTTGTGACACTCACTCAATACAAAATAATATTACACTATACAGCACTTCAAATTAGACATTCCGAACTTATAGAAAATATGTGTAATTCAGGTTTTCCACAGCAATATAGATAGATGGATTTTTATGAATTAATACACTTGTTTATTGGTGTTTGCTTTACCTGAGTGCCTACTGAAATAGCTGAATTTAGCAAAGTTATCTAGTTGAACTGCAGTCAATTAGCACCGTTTCTATCTAAAGGATGTTGACTGAAGAGTTATTCTGCATAATGAGACACACAGTAAGGTATTAAAATGACAATCTCCTCAGAGAAACTTCAAATACAGTTTAGTAGCGGCTATTAGGCTAGGGCTGCACAATATATTGTATGACTATCGATATTGCAATCTCAATAATACAAAAAGTAATGGACACAGTACATTATGTAACAAAAACAGCAGTCAGTGATCATTTAAAATGTTTATTTAGAATTCAAACATTACATTTATAACACTACTTTAAAATACTACAACAAATACTTACTTATGTTTCTAAAAGAGCCAACACAAAGTCAATAATATTGCAATTAAAATATAACAAATTAATTCTTAAATTAAATTGAATGATACATTGAAAGATAAATGGGATGTTTAAGTCCTCATGTCCTAATTGAGTTCTTGAGACATGGTCTCATATCCTGAGTAGCTTGCAGTTTGGGTGGACCACTGGTCCGTCTCCCCGGTCCCTGCCTATCTTTTTGTGGTTGGGAAGAGGGTTGCTGGGGCCAGGCAGAGGGTTGCTGGGGCCAGGCAGAGAGTTGCTAGGGCCAGGCAGAGGGTTGCTGGGGCCAGGCAGAGGGTTGCTAGGGCCAGGCAGAGGGTTGCTGGGGCCAGGCAGAGGGTTGCTGGGGCCAGGCCTGGCTCTCTTGCCGTTTGGTTGGACCACTGGTCCGTCTCCCCGGTCCCTGCCTCTCTTGTTGTGGTTGGGAAGAGGGTTGCTGGGGCCAGGCAGAGGGTTGCTAGGGCCAGGCAGAGGGTTGCTGGGGCCAGGTCTGGCTCTTTTGCGGTTTGGGTGGACCACTGGTCCGTCTCCCCGGTCCCTGCCTCTCTTGTTGTGGTTGGGAAGAGGGTTGCTGGGGCCAGGCAGAGGGTTGCTAGGGCCAGGCAGAGGGTTGCTGGGGCCAGGCAGAGGGTTGCTAGGGCCAGGCAGAGGGTTGCTGGGGCCAGGCCTGGCTCTCTTGCGGTTTGGTTGGACCACTGGTCCATCTACCCAGTCCCTGCCTCTCGTGTGTTGGTTGGGCCGAGCACTGCTGGGGCCAGGCTGAGGGTTGCTGGGGCCAGGCAGAGGGTCCGCTCTAGGTCGATCTGAGAGAGAAAGTTCAGAGAGCCGGGATAGAAGAAGGGTGATCTCCAAAAGCAAATGGTCTCTCTGGCTGCTAGCAGGGCTCCCTACTCTTGGCCCAGCAGGAGAGAAGCCCCAAGCTGCAGACCAAACAGGACAGGCATGTAGAGTATGAATAATTTGCTTACACAAACAAAACCAAATAACAAAGATTAGCAGATAAGGGAGAAAATAAAGGTTAGCCCTTAGCTGATAAGTCGTCAGAGTCAGAGTCACTTTGGGGCTCCTCGCCACTGGCAACAGTGGAGTAGAGGCCTGAAAGAACAGTCTGAGACTTGTAGAACTGGAAGGCGTTGGAATTCATAGTATTGCACGACTGCATTTCACCAGCAAGGTTTGTGGTTTGAATGTAACTTTTCTGTCTTTCCTGAAAAGAACACAGTTGGAGTTGAAGTTTCAGTTCAATGACTTTCATCATTGAAGTTTGTTTTCAAAAAGCTTGTCTATGAAATATTGTTTTAGCAACCACCCATTCCATCAGCATGATGACCATATAAGGCAAAGAATGTATGTCACAATTTTAAAAATAAATAAATAGCGGAATTTCAATCCCCTCTGTAATGCAGGTTATAATATAATATAATTATATATGATATTATAATTATGAACAAATAATATAATTTGTTATGTCTGTTGAAGTATATCCTATTAAAAAAAACATGTTATTAGTGTTAATTGTCCAAATCCCCTCTGTTAAAAAACAAACATATCAGCAAGCCTTAACACTAGACGCGCAATGTTTCTTTACCTACTTTTAGCGCGACGAGGTGTCGAATCACACGACCACTCTTCACAATTATTATGAAAAAAATAAATTATAATATTGACCTCATACAGGGCCGGCCAGGGACAGCCATACCATACAATGCCCAGGTCTGTATTAACCCTTCCTTGATATACATACAAAATCAGGGGATGTCATTTATGTTATTCGTAAGCAATTAGACCTAATGTTATTTAGACGCAGGATGGAATTGAATTGGTGTCGGCCAATTCTTATTTTATTATTACTTTATACTTTTATTTGTATAGCACTTTTCCTGCAAACGTTGCAGCTCAAAGTGCTTTAATCATTATAATCATAATTTCATTATTTAGTCATTTAAAGGCAATATTAAAAATATTTTTTGGGGAGAAGGTTTTTTGTCTTAACTTATTGAAATTTGCTGAGGTTGCATCCCTAATGTAAACTGGCAGTGCATTGGCAGAATGCAGCCTCACCAAATCTTCTTCTTTTGTACATGTGGTACACAGAGCAAGCCAGCATCAGAAGACCTGAGAGCTCTATTGGGCTGATATACTAGCAAAAGGTCTTTCAGATATTCTGGTGCTGTGCCAGTGAGAGCTTTATAAACAAGCAGAAGGATCTTAACATCTATTCTGAACTTAACAGGAAGCCAGTGTAGAGTCTCTAAAATAGGAGTTATATGAGCTCTTCTGCTTGTTTTGGTTAAACTCTCGCTGCTGCATTTTGGACTAATTGCAGCTGGCCAATAGTTTTCTACGGAAGACCAGAAAGGAGACCGTTACAATAGTCCAAACGGGTAATAACAAAAGCATGTATCTCGAGGGGGACGAGGCGGCGTACAGGGATGAGGTAGAGCAACTGAGCAAGCTGTGCAAGGTTAACAACCTGCTGCTAAACAAGTCAAAGACCCAGGAATTCATCGTAGACTTCAGGAGGAAAAAGTCCGAGATCCAGCCCCTGCTCATCGACGGAGAGAGCGTGGAGAGAGTCTCAACCCTCCGATTCCTGGGACATCTTCTGAAACTCTTTTTTTTTTAGGACTTTTATTCTGAACGTTTTTTGGGGGACTTTTATTCTGAAACTTTTTGGGGGGACTTTTATTCTGAAACTTTTTTTTTAGGACTTTTATTCTGAAACTTTTTTTTTAGGACTTTTATTCTGAAACTTTTTTGGGAGGATTTTTATTCTGAAACTTTTTTTTTTAGGACTTTTTACCAGCAAGGTACGGTTCGGTACGGCACACATTGTATCCTACCCGTACCATATTTTCAGAAACGCTTCTCCATTATACACAACACGACCCGGGACAGTAGGAGGAGTTATGTGTCATAAGAGCACTTCACTTGGACACTACTTAATTTCCAATCATAGTGGAGGTATGATATATGGCAGATATATATATATATATATATATATAGGCTATATATACATACAGGTGGAAAGGCTTTTTTAAAGGCATTTTTAACGAACTCCCAGCAGTCAAAACACGAAATTCTCTGATCACTACCTTTTCCAGTTGAACATAAACTAAACTATTTAAATGCTATTGTTTGCGAAAGATACTTACATTTTTTTTTAGAGGATGCAAAGTTATAATGTAGCGTAGGCTATGGAGATGTTGTAGTTGATCCCAAAGTCTGTTCAAACCCAGGCAGCAAGACCAGCAGGAAAACACAACTAGATCTTCTATAATTCTAACTGGATAGTTCTTTGTTTCCAATCATAGTCAGCTAGATTACTTACTTAGCTAGCTTACCTTTACTTATCAAATGTACATTTTGTGATATAAAAGCAGTGCACACACACCGACAATGCATGTCTAGCATAGGCACAGCACATCGCCATAATAGCGATCTATGATGCATTGAAATGACTATGATGCATTGAAATGACATTAAACTAAGATAATAAGATGGTTATCATAATTTTTCAAATCTTTATTAATAAGTTATTACAGAAACAGTAAGTGACATTTTCCGAGAGCGAAATCTGTTGTGGTATTTAAAAATGGCGGTTGAGGATGAACTCTGAACATGGAATGACGATGTTGTGACGATTTTCATTGACCAATCAACAATCTGCAGCGTCACACGTCACACACAGCCTGGCAAAAAGTACCTCTCGCTACCCCTCTGAAACGAGAACTAAAACGGCTCGGCCCTGCTCGGTTGGCAGTGGAGAAAGCAAAACAAACCGGTACGGCACGGGTCGGCACGGTAGTGGAAAAGCGCCATAACATAGTCACGCACGCACATACGTAAATTGAAAATAAAATTGTCGCCTTCAAAATAAAAGCAATGCAATTGTTCTGGACGCATTGCCTACACTTATTTACGTTATTTCTATTATTATGAAAACACTTTTTTTTTTACCTCACACAGAGCCAGCCAGGGACAGCCATAGGGCCGCATGCAATGCCTAGGTCTGGGCTAGATGGTCAGTCAACCACCAACGATTACATGCGTAATTAGTGCAGAGGCAACTGTAGCGCTTACTAACGTAAGACAATGAGGGAAAGCAGCATCCACCAGCAGTGAATGAAATGTAAATGTATTTGACCTTTACATTATGTGATCTTCATAACTGAATTAAGTATTTAAGCAACAGTAAGTGCTCCCTCATCTTTTTATGGGTAAAATTACTTAATTGAAATATTATAGTTTATAATAGTATAATTTAAGCAAAAAATACTTAAGGGTAAGTGGGAATAAAATGGAGTGTCCTACTCATTGACTCACAAATGTCACCTTTTTTGTATCTGGTAGCTTCCTCTTCAAATCGTGTGCATATGCAGAAACACAACAGCTAATGTCTGACAATGCAAGTCTATTATAATATTATGTATAATTACTTTTGGGAGGAAGTTGTTGTTTGGAACTTCAAAATGAATTTCGCCGCACGGCCAGAGGTGGCAGTGTTCCAACAAAGTTACGCCTTGCTCCTTTAAATAGCAGAATTTCAATCCCCTCTGTAATGCAGGTTATAATATAATATAATTATATATTATATTATAATTATGAACAAATAATATTATTTGTTATGTCTGTTGAAATATATCCTATAAAAAAACACGTTATTAGTAGTTGTCCATACTCCCCTCTGCTAAAAAACAAACATATCAGCAAGCCTTACGTGGAGAACATATTCGTTTTACTATGTCATGTGTGGAGTACGGCACTATCGATGTGCAATTCCATATTGCAAGACGCTTGTGACACTCACTCAATACAAAATAATATTACACTATACAGCACTTCAAATTAGACATTCCGAACTTATAGAAAATATGTGTAATTCAGGTTTTCCACAGCAATATAGATAGATGGATTTTTATGAATTAATACACTTGTTTATTGGTGTTTGCTTTACCTGAGTGCCTACTGAAATAGCTGAATTTAGCAAAGTTATCTAGTTGAACTGCAGTCAATTAGCACCGTTTCTATCTAAAGGATGTTGACTGAAGAGTTATTCTGCATAATGAGACACACAGTAAGGTATTAAAATGACAATCTCCTCAGAGAAACTTCAAATACAGTTTAGTAGCGGCTATTAGGCTAGGGCTGCACAATATATTGTATGACTATCGATATTGCAATCTCAATAATACAAAAAGTAATGGACACAGTACATTATGTAACAAAAACAGCAGTCAGTGATCATTTAAAATGTTTATTTAGAATTCAAACATTACATTTATAACACTACTTTAAAATACTACAACAAATACTTACTTATGTTTCTAAAAGAGCCAACACAAAGTCAATAATATTGCAATTAAAATATAACAAATTAATTCTTAAATTAAATTGAATGATACATTGAAAGATAAATGGGATGTTTAAGTCCTCATGTCCTAATTGAGTTCTTGAGACATGGTCTCATATCCTGAGTAGCTTGCAGTTTGGGTGGACCACTGGTCCGTCTCCCCGGTCCCTGCCTATCTTTTTGTGGTTGGGAAGAGGGTTGCTGGGGCCAGGCAGAGGGTTGCTGGGGCCAGGCAGAGAGTTGCTAGGGCCAGGCAGAGGGTTGCTGGGGCCAGGCAGAGGGTTGCTAGGGCCAGGCAGAGGGTTGCTGGGGCCAGGCAGAGGGTTGCTGGGGCCAGGCCTGGCTCTCTTGCCGTTTGGTTGGACCACTGGTCCGTCTCCCCGGTCCCTGCCTCTCTTGTTGTGGTTGGGAAGAGGGTTGCTGGGGCCAGGCAGAGGGTTGCTAGGGCCAGGCAGAGGGTTGCTGGGGCCAGGTCTGGCTCTTTTGCGGTTTGGGTGGACCACTGGTCCGTCTCCCCGGTCCCTGCCTCTCTTGTTGTGGTTGGGAAGAGGGTTGCTGGGGCCAGGCAGAGGGTTGCTAGGGCCAGGCAGAGGGTTGCTGGGGCCAGGTCTGGCTCTTTTGCGGTTTGGGTGGACCACTGGTCCGTCTCCCCGGTCCCTGCCTCTCTTGTTGTGGTTGGGAAGAGGGTTGCTGGGGCCAGGCAGAGGGTTGCTAGGGCCAGGCAGAGGGTTGCTGGGGCCAGGCAGAGGGTTGCTAGGGCCAGGCAGAGGGTTGCTGGGGCCAGGCCTGGCTCTCTTGCGGTTTGGTTGGACCACTGGTCCATCTACCCAGTCCCTGCCTCTCGTGTGTTGGTTGGGCCGAGCACTGCTGGGGCCAGGCTGAGGGTTGCTGGGGCCAGGCAGAGGGTCCGCTCTAGGTCGATCTGAGAGAGAAAGTTCAGAGAGCCGGGATAGAAGAAGGGTGATCTCCAAAAGCAAATGGTCTCTCTGGCTGCTAGCAGGGCTCCCTACTCTTGGCCCAGCAGGAGAGAAGCCCCAAGCTGCAGACCAAACAGGACAGGCATGTAGAGTATGAATAATTTGCTTACACAAACAAAACCAAATAACAAAGATTAGCAGATAAGGGAGAAAATAAAGGTTAGCCCTTACCTGATAAGTCGTCAGAGTCAGAGTCACTTTGGGGCTCCTCGCCACTGGCAACAGTGGAGTAGAGGCCTGAAAGAACAGTCTGAGACTTGTAGAACTGGAAGGCGTTGGAATTCATAGTATTGCACGACTGCATTTCACCAGCAAGGTTTGTGGTTTGAATGTAACTTTTCTGTCTTTCCTGAAAAGAACACAGTTGGAGTTGAAGTTTCAGTTCAATGACTTTCATCATTGAAGTTTGTTTTCAAAAAGCTTGTCTATGAAATATTGTTTTAGCAACCACCCATTCCATCAGCATGATGACCATATAAGGCAAAGAATGTATGTCACAATTTTAAAAATAAATAAAAAGCGGAATTTCAATCCCCTCTGTAATGCAGGTTATAATATAATATAATTATATATGATATTATAATTATGAACAAATAATATAATTTGTTATGTCTGTTGAAGTATATCCTATTAAAAAAAACATGTTATTAGTGTTAATTGTCCAAATCCCCTCTGTTAAAAAACAAACATATCAGCAAGCCTTAACACTAGACGCGCAATGTTTCTTTACCTACTTTTAGCGCGACGAGGTGTCGAATCACACGACCACTCTTCACAATTATTATGAAAAAAATAAATTATAATATTGACCTCATACAGGGCCGGCCAGGGACAGCCATACCATACAATGCCCAGGTCTGTATTAACCCTTCCTTGATATACATACAAAATCAGGGGATGTCATTTATGTTATTCGTAAGCAATTAGACCTAATGTTATTTAGACGCAGGATGGAATTGAATTGGTGTCGGCCAATTCTTATTTTATTATTACTTTATACTTTTATTTGTATAGCACTTTTCCTGCAAACGTTGCAGCTCAAAGTGCTTTAATCATTATAATCATAATTTCATTATTTAGTCATTTAAAGGCAATATTAAAAATATTTTTTGGGGAGAAGGTTTTTTGTCTTAACTTATTGAAATTTGCTGAGGTTGCATCCCTAATGTAAACTGGCAGTGCATTGGCAGAATGCAGCCTCACCAAATCTTCTTCTTTTGTACATGTGGTACACAGAGCAAGCCAGCATCAGAAGACCTGAGAGCTCTATTGGGCTGATATACTAGCAAAAGGTCTTTCAGATATTCTGGTGCTGTGCCAGTGAGAGCTTTATAAACAAGCAGAAGGATCTTAACATCTATTCTGAACTTAACAGGAAGCCAGTGTAGAGTCTCTAAAATAGGAGTTATATGAGCTCTTCTGCTTGTTTTGGTTAAACTCTCGCTGCTGCATTTTGGACTAATTGCAGCTGGCCAATAGTTTTCTACGGAAGACCAGAAAGGAGACCGTTACAATAGTCCAAACGGGTAATAACAAAAGCATGTATCTCGAGGGGGACGAGGCGGCGTACAGGGATGAGGTAGAGCAACTGAGCAAGCTGTGCAAGGTTAACAACCTGCTGCTAAACAAGTCAAAGACCCAGGAATTCATCGTAGACTTCAGGAGGAAAAAGTCAGAGATCCAGCCCCTGCTCATCGACGGAGAGAGCGTGGAGAGAGTCTCAACCCTCCGATTCCTGGGACATCTTCTGAAACTCTTTTTTTTTTAGGACTTTTATTCTGAACGTTTTTTGGGGGACTTTTATTCTGAAACTTTTTGGGGGGACTTTTATTCTGAAACTTTTTTTTTAGGACTTTTATTCTGAAACTTTTTTGGGAGGATTTTTATTCTGAAACTTTTTTTTTTAGGACTTTTTACCAGCAAGGTACGGTTCGGTACGGCACACATTGTATCCTACCCGTACCATATTTTCAGAAACGCTTCTCCATTATACACAACACGACCCGGGACAGTAGGAGGAGTTATGTGTCATAAGAGCACTTCACTTGGACACTACTTAATTTCCAATCATAGTGGAGGTATGATATATGGCAGATATATATATATATATATATATATATATATATATATAGGCTATATATACATACAGGTGGAAAGGCTTTTTTAAAGGCATTTTTAACGAACTCCCAGCAGTCAAAACACGAAATTCTCTGATCACTACCTTTTCCAGTTGAACATAAACTAAACTATTTAAATGCTATTGTTTGCGAAAGATACTTACATTTTTTTTTAGAGGATGCAAAGTTATAATGTAGCGTAGGCTATGGAGATGTTGTAGTTGATCCCAAAGTCTGTTCAAACCCAGGCAGCAAGACCAGCAGGAAAACACAACTAGATCTTCTATAATTCTAACTGGATAGTTCTTTGTTTCCAATCATAGTCAGCTAGATTACTTACTTAGCTAGCTTACCTTTACTTATCAAATGTACATTTTGTGATATAAAAGCAGTGCACACACACCGACAATGCATGTCTAGCATAGGCACAGCACATCGCCATAATAGCGATCTATGATGCATTGAAATGACTATGATGCATTGAAATGACATTAAACTAAGATAATAAGATGGTTATCATAATTTTTCAAATCTTTATTAATAAGTTATTACAGAAACAGTAAGTGACATTTTCCGAGAGCGAAATCTGTTGTGGTATTTAAAAATGGCGGTTGAGGATGAACTCTGAACATGGAATGACGATGTTGTGACGATTTTCATTGACCAATCAACAATCTGCAGCGTCACACGTCACACACAGCCTGGCAAAAAGTACCTCTCGCTACCCCTCTGAAACGAGAACTAAAACGGCTCGGCCCTGCTCGGTTGGCAGTGGAGAAAGCAAAACAAACCGGTACGGCACGGGTCGGCACGGTAGTGGAAAAGCGCCATAACATAGTCACGCACGCACATACGTAAATTGAAAATAAAATTGTCGCCTTCAAAATAAAAGCAATGCAATTGTTCTGGACGCATTGC
This sequence comes from Nansenia antarctica, assembly GCF_963989245.1. Classification (NCBI taxonomy): domain Eukaryota; kingdom Metazoa; phylum Chordata; class Actinopteri; order Argentiniformes; family Microstomatidae; genus Nansenia; species Nansenia antarctica. Next base: position 58,652,349 of record NC_137690.1, on the reverse strand, counting down.
CTACACTTATTTACGTTATTTCTATTATTATGAAAACACTTTTTTTTTTACCTCACACAGAGCCAGCCAGGGACAGCCATAGGGCCGCATGCAATGCCTAGGTCTGGGCTAGATGGTCAGTCAACCACCAACGATTACATGCGTAATTAGTGCAGAGGCAACTGTAGCGCTTACTAACGTAAGACAATGAGGGAAAGCAGCATCCACCAGCAGTGAATGAAATGTAAATGTATTTGACCTTTACATTATGTGATCTTCATAACTGAATTAAGTATTTAAGCAACAGTAAGTGCTCCCTCATCTTTTTATGGGTAAAATTACTTAATTGAAATATTATAGTTTATAATAGTATAATTTAAGCAAAAAATACTTAAGGGTAAGTGGGAATAAAATGGAGTGTCCTACTCATTGACTCACAAATGTCACCTTTTTTGTATCTGGTAGCTTCCTCTTCAAATCGTGTGCATATGCAGAAACACAACAGCTAATGTCTGACAATGCAAGTCTATTATAATATTATGTATAATTACTTTTGGGAGGAAGTTGTTGTTTGGAACTTCAAAATGAATTTCGCCGCACGGCCAGAGGTGGCAGTGTTCCAACAAAGTTACGCCTTGCTCCTTTAAATAGCAGAATTTCAATCCCCTCTGTAATGCAGGTTATAATATAATATACTTATATATTATATTATAATTATGAACAAATAATATTATTTGTTATGTCTGTTGAAATATATCCTATAAAAAAACACGTTATTAGTAGTTGTCCATACTCCCCTCTGCTAAAAAACAAACATATCAGCAAGCCTTACGTGGAGAACATATTCGTTTTACTATGTCATGTGTGGAGTACGGCACTATCGATGTGCAATTCCATATTGCAAGATGCTTGTGACACTCACTCAATACAAAATAATATTACACTATACAGCACTTCAAATTAGACATTCCGAACTTATAGAAAATATGTGTAATTCAGGTTTTCCACAGCAATATAGATAGATGGATTTTTATGAATTAATACACTTGTTTATTGGTGTTTGCTTTACCTGAGTGCCTACTGAAATAGCTGAATTTAGCAAAGTTATCTAGTTGAACTGCAGTCAATTAGCACCGTTTCTATCTAAAGGATGTTGACTGAAGAGTTATTCTGCATAATGAGACACACAGTAAGGTATTAAAATGACAATCTCCTCAGAGAAACTTCAAATACAGTTTAGTAGCGGCTATTAGGCTAGGGCTGCACAATATATTGTATGACTATCGATATTGCAATCTCAATAATACAAAAAGTAATGGACACAGTACATTATGTAACAAAAACAGCAGTCAGTGATCATTTAAAATGTTTATTTAGAATTCAAACATTACATTTATAACACTACTTTAAAATACTACAACAAATACTTACTTATGTTTCTAAAAGAGCCAACACAAAGTCAATAATATTGCAATTAAAATATAACAAATTAATTCTTAAATTAAATTGAATGATACATTGAAAGATAAATGGGATGTTTAAGTCCTCATGTCCTAATTGAGTTCTTGAGACATGGTCTCATATCCTGAGTAGCTTGCAGTTTGGGTGGACCACTGGTCCGTCTCCCCGGTCCCTGCCTATCTTTTTGTGGTTGGGAAGAGGGTTGCTGGGGCCAGGCAGAGGGTTGCTGGGGCCAGGCAGAGAGTTGCTAGGGCCAGGCAGAGGGTTGCTGGGGCCAGGCAGAGGGTTGCTAGGGCCAGGCAGAGGGTTGCTGGGGCCAGGCAGAGGGTTGCTGGGGCCAGGCCTGGCTCTCTTGCCGTTTGGTTGGACCACTGGTCCGTCTCCCCGGTCCCTGCCTCTCTTGTTGTGGTTGGGAAGAGGGTTGCTGGGGCCAGGCAGAGGGTTGCTAGGGCCAGGCAGAGGGTTGCTGGGGCCAGGTCTGGCTCTTTTGCGGTTTGGGTGGACCACTGGTCCGTCTCCCCGGTCCCTGCCTCTCTTGTTGTGGTTGGGAAGAGGGTTGCTGGGGCCAGGCAGAGGGTTGCTAGGGCCAGGCAGAGGGTTGCTGGGGCCAGGCAGAGGGTTGCTAGGGCCAGGCAGAGGGTTGCTGGGGCCAGGCCTGGCTCTCTTGCGGTTTGGTTGGACCACTGGTCCATCTACCCAGTCCCTGCCTCTCGTGTGTTGGTTGGGCCGAGCACTGCTGGGGCCAGGCTGAGGGTTGCTGGGGCCAGGCAGAGGGTCCGCTCTAGGTCGATCTGAGAGAGAAAGTTCAGAGAGCCGGGATAGAAGAAGGGTGATCTCCAAAAGCAAATGGTCTCTCTGGCTGCTAGCAGGGCTCCCTACTCTTGGCCCAGCAGGAGAGAAGCCCCAAGCTGCAGACCAAACAGGACAGGCATGTAGAGTATGAATAATTTGCTTACACAAACAAAACCAAATAACAAAGATTAGCAGATAAGGGAGAAAATAAAGGTTAGCCCTTACCTGATAAGTCGTCAGAGTCAGAGTCACTTTGGGGCTCCTCGCCACTGGCAACAGTGGAGTAGAGGCCTGAAAGAACAGTCTGAGACTTGTAGAACTGGAAGGCGTTGGAATTCATAGTATTGCACGACTGCATTTCACCAGCAAGGTTTGTGGTTTGAATGTAACTTTTCTGTCTTTCCTGAAAAGAACACAGTTGGAGTTGAAGTTTCAGTTCAATGACTTTCATCATTGAAGTTTGTGTTCAAAAAGCTTGTCTATGAAATATTGTTTTAGCAACCACCCATTCCATCAGCATGATGACCATATAAGGCAAAGAATGTATGTCACAATTTTAAAAATAAATAAATAGCGGAATTTCAATCCCCTCTGTAATGCAGGTTATAATATAATATAATTATATATGATATTATAATTATGAACAAATAATATAATTTGTTATGTCTGTTGAAGTATATCCTATTAAAAAAAACATGTTATTAGTGTTAATTGTCCAAATCCCCTCTGTTAAAAAACAAACATATCAGCAAGCCTTAACACTAGACGCGCAATGTTTCTTTACCTACTTTTAGCGCGACGAGGTGTCGAATCACACGACCACTCTTCACAATTATTATGAAAAAAATAAATTATAATATTGACCTCATACAGGGCCGGCCAGGGACAGCCATACCATACAATGCCCAGGTCTGTATTAACCCTTCCTTGATATACATACAAAATCAGGGGATGTCATTTATGTTATTCGTAAGCAATTAGACCTAATGTTATTTAGACGCAGGATGGAATTGAATTGGTGTCGGCCAATTCTTATTTTATTATTACTTTATACTTTTATTTGTATAGCACTTTTCCTGCAAACGTTGCAGCTCAAAGTGCTTTAATCATTATAATCATAATTTCATTATTTAGTCATTTAAAGGCAATATTAAAAATATTTTTTGGGGAGAAGGTTTTTTGTCTTAACTTATTGAAATTTGCTGAGGTTGCATCCCTAATGTAAACTGGCAGTGCATTGGCAGAATGCAGCCTCACCAAATCTTCTTCTTTTGTACATGTGGTACACAGAGCAAGCCAGCATCAGAAGACCTGAGAGCGCTATTGGGCTGATATACTAGCAAAAGGTCTTTCAGATATTCTGGTGCTGTGCCAGTGAGAGCTTTATAAACAAGCAGAAGGATCTTAACATCTATTCTGAACTTAACAGGAAGCCAGTGTAGAGTCTCTAAAATAGGAGTTATATGAGCTCTTCTGCTTGTTTTGGTTAAACTCTCGCTGCTGCATTTTGGACTAATTGCAGCTGGCCAATAGTTTTCTACGGAAGACCAGAAAGGAGACCGTTACAATAGTCCAAACGGGTAATAACAAAAGCATGTATCTCGAGGGGGACGAGGCGGCGTACAGGGATGAGGTAGAGCAACTGAGCAAGCTGTGCAAGGTTAACAACCTGCTGCTAAACAAGTCAAAGACCCAGGAATTCATCGTAGACTTCAGGAGGAAAAAGTCCGAGATCCAGCCCCTGCTCATCGACGGAGAGAGCGTGGAGAGAGTCTCAACCCTCCGATTCCTGGGACATCTTCTGAAACTCTTTTTTTTTTAGGACTTTTATTCTGAACGTTTTTTGGGGGACTTTTATTCTGAAACTTTTTGGGGGGACTTTTATTCTGAAACTTTTTTTTTAGGACTTTTATTCTGAAACTTTTTTTTTAGGACTTTTATTCTGAAACTTTTTTGGGAGGATTTTTATTCTGAAACTTTTTTTTTTAGGACTTTTTACCAGCAAGGTACGGTTCGGTACGGCACACATTGTATCCTACCCGTACCATATTTTCAGAAACGCTTCTCCATTATACACAACACGACCCGGGACAGTAGGAGGAGTTATGTGTCATAAGAGCACTTCACTTGGACACTACTTAATTTCCAATCATAGTGGAGGTATGATATATGGCAGATATATATATATATATATATATATATATATAGGCTATATATACATACAGGTGGAAAGGCTTTTTTAAAGGCATTTTTAACGAACTCCCAGCAGTCAAAACACGAAATTCTCTGATCACTACCTTTTCCAGTTGAACATAAACTAAACTATTTAAATGCTATTGTTTGCGAAAGATACTTACATTTTTTTTTAGAGGATGCAAAGTTATAATGTAGCGTAGGCTATGGAGATGTTGTAGTTGATCCCAAAGTCTGTTCAAACCCAGGCAGCAAGACCAGCAGGAAAACACAACTAGATCTTCTATAATTCTAACTGGATAGTTCTTTGTTTCCAATCATAGTCAGCTAGATTACTTACTTAGCTAGCTAACCTTTACTTATCAAATGTACATTTTGTGATATAAAAGCAGTGCACACACACCGACAATGCATGTCTAGCATAGGCACAGCACATCGCCATAATAGCGATCTATGATGCATTGAAATGACTATGATGCATTGAAATGACATTAAACTAAGATAATAAGATGGTTATCATAATTTTTCAAATCTTTATTAATAAGTTATTACAGAAACAGTAAGTGACATTTTCCGAGAGCGAAATCTGTTGTGGTATTTAAAAATGGCGGTTGAGGATGAACTCTGAACATGGAATGACGATGTTGTGACGATTTTCATTGACCAATCAACAATCTGCAGCGTCACACGTCACACACAGCCTGGCAAAAAGTACCTCTCGCTACCCCTCTGAAACGAGAACTAAAACGGCTCGGCCCTGCTCGGTTGGCAGTGGAGAAAGCAAAACAAACCGGTACGGCACGGGTCGGCACGGTAGTGGAAAAGCGCCATAACATAGTCACGCACGCACATACGTAAATTGAAAATAAAATTGTCGCCTTCAAAATAAAAGCAATGCAATTGTTCTGGACGCATTGCCTACACTTATTTACGTTATTTCTATTATTATGAAAACACTTTTTTTTTTACCTCACACAGAGCCAGCCAGGGACAGCCATAGGGCCGCATGCAATGCCTAGGTCTGGGCTAGATGGTCAGTCAACCACCAACGATTACATGCGTAATTAGTGCAGAGGCAACTGTAGCGCTTACTAACGTAAGACAATGAGGGAAAGCAGCATCCACCAGCAGTGAATGAAATGTAAATGTATTTGACCTTTACATTATGTGATCTTCATAACTGAATTAAGTATTTAAGCAACAGTAAGTGCTCCCTCATCTTTTTATGGGTAAAATTACTTAATTGAAATATTATAGTTTATAATAGTATAATTTAAGCAAAAAATACTTAAGGGTAAGTGGGAATAAAATGGAGTGTCCTACTCATTGACTCACAAATGTCACCTTTTTTGTATCTGGTAGCTTCCTCTTCAAATCGTGTGCATATGCAGAAACACAACAGCTAATGTCTGACAATGCAAGTCTATTATAATATTATGTATAATTACTTTTGGGAGGAAGTTGTTGTTTGGAACTTCAAAATGAATTTCGCCGCACGGCCAGAGGTGGCAGTGTTCCAACAAAGTTACGCCTTGCTCCTTTAAATAGCAGAATTTCAATCCCCTCTGTAATGCAGGTTATAATATAATATAATTATATATTATATTATAATTATGAACAAATAATATTATTTGTTATGTCTGTTGAAATATATCCTATAAAAAAACACGTTATTAGTAGTTGTCCATACTCCCCTCTGCTAAAAAACAAACATATCAGCAAGCCTTACGTGGAGAACATATTCGTTTTACTATGTCATGTGTGGAGTACGGCACTATCGATGTGCAATTCCATATTGCAAGACGCTTGTGACACTCACTCAATACAAAATAATATTACACTATACAGCACTTCAAATTAGACATTCCGAACTTATAGAAAATATGTGTAATTCAGGTTTTCCACAGCAATATAGATAGATGGATTTTTATGAATTAATACACTTGTTTATTGGTGTTTGCTTTACCTGAGTGCCTACTGAAATAGCTGAATTTAGCAAAGTTATCTAGTTGAACTGCAGTCAATTAGCACCGTTTCTATCTAAAGGATGTTGACTGAAGAGTTATTCTGCATAATGAGACACACAGTAAGGTATTAAAATGACAATCTCCTCAGAGAAACTTCAAATACAGTTTAGTAGCGGCTATTAGGCTAGGGCTGCACAATATATTGTATGACTATCGATATTGCAATCTCAATAATACAAAAAGTAATGGACACAGTACATTATGTAACAAAAACAGCAGTCAGTGATCATTTAAAATGTTTATTTAGAATTCAAACATTACATTTATAACACTACTTTAAAATACTACAACAAATACTTACTTATGTTTCTAAAAGAGCCAACACAAAGTCAATAATATTGCAATTAAAATATAACAAATTAATTCTTAAATTAAATTGAATGATACATTGAAAGATAAATGGGATGTTTAAGTCCTCATGTCCTAATTGAGTTCTTGAGACATGGTCTCATATCCTGAGTAGCTTGCAGTTTGGGTGGACCACTGGTCCGTCTCCCCGGTCCCTGCCTATCTTTTTGTGGTTGGGAAGAGGGTTGCTGGGGCCAGGCAGAGGGTTGCTGGGGCCAGGCAGAGAGTTGCTAGGGCCAGGCAGAGGGTTGCTGGGGCCAGGCAGAGGGTTGCTAGGGCCAGGCAGAGGGTTGCTGGGGCCAGGCAGAGGGTTGCTGGGGCCAGGCCTGGCTCTCTTGCCGTTTGGTTGGACCACTGGTCCGTCTCCCCGGTCCCTGCCTCTCTTGTTGTGGTTGGGAAGAGGGTTGCTGGGGCCAGGCAGAGGGTTGCTAGGGCCAGGCAGAGGGTTGCTGGGGCCAGGTCTGGCTCTTTTGCGGTTTGGGTGGACCACTGGTCCGTCTCCCCGGTCCCTGCCTCTCTTGTTGTGGTTGGGAAGAGGGTTGCTGGGGCCAGGCAGAGGGTTGCTAGGGCCAGGCAGAGGGTTGCTGGGGCCAGGCAGAGGGTTGCTAGGGCCAGGCAGAGGGTTGCTGGGGCCAGGCCTGGCTCTCTTGCGGTTTGGTTGGACCACTGGTCCATCTACCCAGTCCCTGCCTCTCGTGTGTTGGTTGGGCCGAGCACTGCTGGGGCCAGGCTGAGGGTTGCTGGGGCCAGGCAGAGGGTCCGCTCTAGGTCGATCTGAGAGAGAAAGTTCAGAGAGCCGGGATAGAAGAAGGGTGATCTCCAAAAGCAAATGGTCTCTCTGGCTGCTAGCAGGGCTCCCTACTCTTGGCCCAGCAGGAGAGAAGCCCCAAGCTGCAGACCAAACAGGACAGGCATGTAGAGTATGAATAATTTGCTTACACAAACAAAACCAAATAACAAAGATTAGCAGATAAGGGAGAAAATAAAGGTTAGCCCTTACCTGATAAGTCGTCAGAGTCAGAGTCACTTTGGGGCTCCTCGCCACTGGCAACAGTGGAGTAGAGGCCTGAAAGAACAGTCTGAGACTTGTAGAACTGGAAGGCGTTGGAATTCATAGTATTGCACGACTGCATTTCACCAGCAAGGTTTGTGGTTTGAATGTAACTTTTCTGTCTTTCCTGAAAAGAACACAGTTGGAGTTGAAGTTTCAGTTCAATGACTTTCATCATTGAAGTTTGTTTTCAAAAAGCTTGTCTATGAAATATTGTTTTAGCAACCACCCATTCCATCAGCATGATGACCATATAAGGCAAAGAATGTATGTCACAATTTTAAAAATAAATAAATAGCGGAATTTCAATCCCCTCTGTAATGCAGGTTATAATATAATATAATTATATATGATATTATAATTATGAACAAATAATATAATTTGTTATGTCTGTTGAAGTATATCCTATTAAAAAAAACATGTTATTAGTGTTAATTGTCCAAATCCCCTCTGTTAAAAAACAAACATATCAGCAAGCCTTAACACTAGACGCGCAATGTTTCTTTACCTACTTTTAGCGCGACGAGGTGTCGAATCACACGACCACTCTTCACAATTATTATGAAAAAACTAAATTATAATATTGACCTCATACAGGGCCGGCCAGGTACAGCCATACCATACAATGCCCAGGTCTGTATTAACCCTTCCTTGATATACATACAAAATCAGGGGATGTCATTTATGTTATTCGTAAGCAATTAGACCTAATGTTATTTAGACGCAGGATGGAATTGAATTGGTGTCGGCCAATTCTTATTTTATTATTACTTTATACTTTTATTTGTATAGCACTTTTCCTGCAAACGTTGCAGCTCAAAGTGCTTTAATCATTATAATCATAATTTCATTATTTAGTCATTTAAAGGCAATATTAAAAATATTTTTTGGGGAGAAGGTTTTTTGTCTTAACTTATTGAAATTTGCTGAGGTTGCATCCCTAATGTAAACTGGCAGTGCATTGGCAGAATGCAGCCTCACCAAATCTTCTTCTTTTGTACATGTGGTACACAGAGCAAGCCAGCATCAGAAGACCTGAGAGCTCTATTGGGCTGATATACTAGCAAAAGGTCTTTCAGATATTCTGGTGCTGTGCCAGTGAGAGCTTTATAAACAAGCAGAAGGATCTTAACATCTATTCTGAACTTAACAGGAAGCCAGTGTAGAGTCTCTAAAATAGGAGTTATATGAGCTCTTCTGCTTGTTTTGGTTAAACTCTCGCTGCTGCATTTTGGACTAATTGCAGCTGGCCAATAGTTTTCTACGGAAGACCAGAAAGGAGACCGTTACAATAGTCCAAACGGGTAATAACAAAAGCATGTATCTCGAGGGGGACGAGGCGGCGTACAGGGATGAGGTAGAGCAACTGAGCAAGCTGTGCAAGGTTAACAACCTGCTGCTAAACAAGTCAAAGACCCAGGAATTCATCGTAGACTTCAGGAGGAAAAAGTCCGAGATCCAGCCCCTGCTCATCGACGGAGAGAGCGTGGAGAGAGTCTCAACCCTCCGATTCCTGGGACATCTTCTGAAACTCTTTTTTTTTTAGGACTTTTATTCTGAACGTTTTTTGGGGGACTTTTATTCTGAAACTTTTTGGGGGGACTTTTATTCTGAAACTTTTTTTTTAGGACTTTTATTCTGAAACTTTTTTTTTAGGACTTTTATTCTGAAACTTTTTGGGGAGGATTTTGATTCTGAAACTTTTTTTTTTAGGACTTTTTACCAGCAAGGTACGGTTCGGTACGGCACACATTGTATCCTACCCGTACCATATTTTCAGAAACGCTTCTCCATTATACACAACACGACCCGGGACAGTAGGAGGAGTTATGTGTCATAAGAGCACTTCACTTGGACACTACTTAATTTCCAATCATAGTGGAGGTATGATATATGGCAGATATATATATATATATATATAGGCTATATATACATACAGGTGGAAAGGCTTTTTTAAAGGCATTTTTAACGAACTCCCAGCAGTCAAAACACGAAATTCTCTGATCACTACCTTTTCCAGTTGAACATAAACTAAACTATTTAAATGCTATTGTTTGCGAAAGATACTTACATTTTTTTTTAGAGGATGCAAAGTTATAATGTAGCGTAGGCTATGGAGATGTTGTAGTTGATCCCAAAGTCTGTTCAAACCCAGGCAGCAAGACCAGCAGGAAAACACAACTAGATCTTCTATAATTCTAACTGGATAGTTCTTTGTTTCCAATCATAGTCAGCTAGATTACTTACTTAGCTAGCTTACCTTTACTTATCAAATGTACATTTTGTGATATAAAAGCAGTGCACACACACCGACAATGCATGTCTAGCATAGGCACAGCACATCGCCATAATAGCGATCTATGATGCATTGAAATGACTATGATGCATTGAAATGACATTAAACTAAGATAATAAGATGGTTATCATAATTTTTCAAATCTTTATTAATAAGTTATTACAGAAACAGTAAGTGACATTTTCCGAGAGCGAAATCTGTTGTGGTATTTAAAAATGGCGGTTGAGGATGAACTCTGAACATGGAATGACGATGTTGTGACGATTTTCATTGACCAATCAACAATCTGCAGCGTCACACGTCACACACAGCCTGGCAAAAAGTACCTCTCGCTACCCCTCTGAAACGAGAACTAAAACGGCTCGGCCCTGCTCGGTTGGCAGTGGAGAAAGCAAAACAAACCGGTACGGCACGGGTCGGCACGGTAGTGGAAAAGCGCCATAACATAGTCACGCACGCACATACGTAAATTGAAAATAAAATTGTCGCCTTCAAAATAAAAGCAATGCAATTGTTCTGGACGCATTGCCTACACTTATTTACGTTATTTCTATTATTATGAAAACACTTTTTTTTTTACCTCACACAGAGCCAGCCAGGGACAGCCATAGGGCCGCATGCAATGCCTAGGTCTGGGCTAGATGGTCAGTCAACCACCAACGATTACATGCGTAATTAGTGCAGAGGCAACTGTAGCGCTTACTAACGTAAGACAATGAGGGAAAGCAGCATCCACCAGCAGTGAATGAAATGTAAATGTATTTGACCTTTACATTATGTGATCTTCATAACTGAATTAAGTATTTAAGCAACAGTAAGTGCTCCCTCATCTTTTTATGGGTAAAATTACTTAATTGAAATATTATAGTTTATAATAGTATAATTTAAGCAAAAAATACTTAAGGGTAAGTGGGAATAAAATGGAGTGTCCTACTCATTGACTCACAAATGTCACCTTTTTTGTATCTGGTAGCTTCCTCTTCAAATCGTGTGCATATGCAGAAACACAACAGCTAATGTCTGACAATGCAAGTCTATTATAATATTATGTATAATTACTTTTGGGAGGAAGTTGTTGTTTGGAACTTCAAAATGAATGTCGCCGCACGGCCAGAGGTGGCAGTGTTCCAACAAAGTTACGCCTTGCTCCTTTAAATAGCAGAATTTCAATCCCCTCTGTAATGCAGGTTATAATATAATATAATTATATATTATATTATAATTATGAACAAATAATATTATGTTTTATGTCTGTTGAAATATATCCTATAAAAAAACACGTTATTAGTAGTTGTCCATACTCCCCTCTGCTAAAAAAACAAACATATCAGCAAGCCTTACGTGGAGAACATATTCGTTTTACTATGTCATGTGTGGAGTATGGCACTATCGATGTGCAATTCCATATTGCAAGACGCTTGTGACACTCACTCAATACAAAATAATATTACACTATACAGCACTTCAAATTAGACATTCCGAACTTATAGAAAATATGTGTAATTCAGGTTTTCCACAGCAATATAGATAGATGGATTTTTATGAATTAATACACTTGTTTATTGGTGTTTGCTTTACCTGAGTGCCTACTGAAATAGCTGAATTTAGCAAAGTTATCTAGTTGAACTGCAGTCAATTAGCACCGTTTCTATCTAAAGGATGTTGACTGAAGAGTTATTCTGCATAATGAGACACACAGTAAGGTATTAAAATGACAATCTCCTCAGAGAAACTTCAAATACAGTTTAGTAGCGGCTATTAGGCTAGGGCTGCACAATATATTGTATGACTATCGATATTGCAATCTCAATAATACAAAAAGTAATGGACACAGTACATTATGTAACAAAAACAGCAGTCAGTGATCATTTAAAATGTTTATTTAGAATTCAAACATTACATTTATAACACTACTTTAAAATACTACAACAAATACTTACTTATGTTTCTAAAAGAGCCAACACAAAGTCAATAATATTGCAATTAAAATATAACAAATTAATTCTTAAATTAAATTGAATGATACATTGAAAGATAAATGGGATGTTTAAGTCCTCATGTCCTAATTGAGTTCTTGAGACATGGTCTCATATCCTGAGTAGCTTGCAGTTTGGGTGGACCACTGGTCCGTCTCCCCGGTCCCTGCCTATCTTTTTGTGGTTGGGAAGAGGGTTGCTGGGGCCAGGCAGAGGATTGCTGGGGCCAGGCAGAGAGTTGCTAGGGCCAGGCAGAGGGTTGCTGGGGCCAGGCAGAGGGTTGCTAGGGCCAGGCAGAGGGTTGCTGGGGCCAGGCAGAGGGTTGCTGGGGCCAGGCCTGGCTCTCTTGCCGTTTGGTTGGACCACTGGTCCGTCTCCCCGGTCCCTGCCTCTCTTGTTGTGGTTGGGAAGAGGGTTGCTGGGGCCAGGCAGAGGGTTGCTAGGGCCAGGCAGAGGGTTGCTGGGGCCAGGTCTGGCTCTTTTGCGGTTTGGGTGGACCACTGGTCCGTCTCCCCGGTCCCTGCCTCTCTTGTTGTGGTTGGGAAGAGGGTTGCTGGGGCCAGGCAGAGGGTTGCTAGGGCCAGGCAGAGGGTTGCTGGGGCCAGGCAGAGGGTTGCTAGGGCCAGGCAGAGGGTTGCTGGGGCCAGGCCTGGCTCTCTTGCGGTTTGGTTGGACCACTGGTCCATCTACCCAGTCCCTGCCTCTCGTGTGTTGGTTGGGCCGAGCACTGCTGGGGCCAGGCTGAGGGTTGCTGGGGCCAGGCAGAGGGTCCGCTCTAGGTCGATCTGAGAGAGAAAGTTCAGAGAGCCGGGATAGAAGAAGGGTGATCTCCAAAAGCAAATGGTCTCTCTGGCTGCTAGCAGGGCTCCCTACTCTTGGCCCAGCAGGAGAGAAGCCCCAAGCTGCAGACCAAACAGGACAGGCATGTAGAGTATGAATAATTTGCTTACACAAACAAAACCAAATAACAAAGATTAGCAGATAAGGGAGAAAATAAAGGTTAGCCCTTACCTGATAAGTCGTCAGAGTCAGAGTCACTTTGGGGCTCCTCGCCACTGGCAACAGTGGAGTAGAGGCCTGAAAGAACAGTCTGAGACTTGTAGAACTGGAAGGCGTTGGAATTCATAGTATTGCACGACTGCATTTCACCAGCAAGGTTTGTGGTTTGAATGTAACTTTTCTGTCTTTCCTGAAAAGAACACAGTTGGAGTTGAAGTTTCAGTTCAATGACTTTCATCATTGAAGTTTGTTTTCAAAAAGCTTGTCTATGAAATATTGTTTTAGAAACCACCCATTCCATCAGCATGATGACCATATAAGGCAAAGAATGTATGTCACAATTTTAAAAATAAATAAATAGCGGAATTTCAATCCCCTCTGTAATGCAGGTTATAATATAATATAATTATATATGATATTATAATTATGAACAAATAATATAATTTGTTATGTCTGTTGAAGTATATCCTATTAAAAAAAACATGTTATTAGTGTTAATTGTCCAAATCCCCTCTGTTAAAAAACAAACATATCAGCAAGCCTTAACACTAGACGCGCAATGTTTCTTTACCTACTTTTAGCGCGACGAGGTGTCGAATCACACGACCACTCTTCACAATTATTATGAAAAAAATAAATTATAATATTGACCTCATACAGGGCCGGCCAGGGACAGCCATACCATACAATGCCCAGGTCTGTATTAACCCTTCCTTGATATACATACAAAATCAGGGGATGTCATTTATGTTATTCGTAAGCAATTAGACCTAATGTTATTTAGACGCAGGATGGAATTGAATTGGTGTCGGCCAATTCTTATTTTATTATTACTTTATACTTTTATTTGTATAGCACTTTTCCTGCAAACGTTGCAGCTCAAAGTGCTTTAATCATTATAATCATAATTTCATTATTTAGTCATTTAAAGGCAATATTAAAAATATTTTTTGGGGAGAAGGTTTTTTGTCTTAACTTATTGAAATGTGCTGAGGTTGCATCCCTAATGTAAACTGGCAGTGCATTGGCAGAATGCAGCCTCACCAAATCTTCTTCTTTTGTACATGTGGTACACAGAGCAAGCCAGCATCAGAAGACCTGAGAGCTCTATTGGGCTGATATACTAGCAAAAGGTCTTTCAGATATTCTGGTGCTGTGCCAGTGAGAGCTTTATAAACAAGCAGAAGGATCTTAACATCTATTCTGAACTTAACAGGAAGCCAGTGTAGAGTCTCTAAAATAGGAGTTATATGAGCTCTTCTGCTTGTTTTGGTTAAACTCTCGCTGCTGCATTTTGGACTAATTGCAGCTGGCCAATAGTTTTCTACGGAAGACCAGAAAGGAGACCGTTACAATAGTCCAAACAGGTAATAACAAAAGCATGTATCTCGAGGGGGACGAGGCGGCGTACAGGGATGAGGTAGAGCAACTGAGCAAGCTGTGCAAGGTTAACAACCTGCTGCTAAACAAGTCAAAGACCCAGGAATTCATCGTAGACTTCAGGAGGAAAAAGTCCGAGATCCAGCCCCTGCTCATCGACGGAGAGAGCGTGGAGAGAGTCTCAACCCTCCGATTCCTGGGACATCTTCTGAAACTCTTTTTTTTTTAGGACTTTTATTCTGAACGTTTTTTGGGGGACTTTTATTCTGAAACTTTTTGGGGGGACTTTTATTCTGAAACTTTTTTTTTAGGACTTTTATTCTGAAACTTTTTTTTTAGGACTTTTATTCTGAAACTTTTTTGGGAGGATTTTTATTCTGAAACTTTTTTTTTTAGGACTTTTTACCAGCAAGGTACGGTTCGGTACGGCACACATTGTATCCTACCCGTACCATATTTTCAGAAACGCTTCTCCATTATACACAACACGACCCGGGACAGTAGGAGGAGTTATGTGTCATAAGAGCACTTCACTTGGACACTACTTAATTTCCAATCATAGTGGAGGTATGATATATGGCAGATATATATATATATATATATATATATATATATATATATATAGGCTATATATACATACAGGTGGAAAGGCTTTTTTAAAGGCATTTTTAACGAACTCCCAGCAGTCAAAACACGAAATTCTCTGATCACTACCTTTTCCAGTTGAACATAAACTAAACTATTTAAATGCTATTGTTTGCGAAAGATACTTACATTTTTTTTTAGAGGATGCAAAGTTATAATGTAGCGTAGGCTATGGAGATGTTGTAGTTGATCCCAAAGTCTGTTCAAACCCAGCCAGCGAGACCAGCAGGAAAACACAACTAGATCTTCTATAATTCTAACTGGATAGTTCTTTGTTTCCAATCATAGTCAGCTAGATTACTTACTTAGCTAGCTTACCTTTACTTATCAAATGTACATTTTGTGATATAAAAGCAGTGCACACACACCGACAATGCATGTCTAGCATAGGCACAGCACATCGCCATAATAGCGATCTATGATGCATTGAAATGACTATGATGCATTGAAATGACATTAAACTAAGATAATAAGATGGTTATCATAATTTTTCAAATCTTTATTAATAAGTTATTACAGAAACAGTAAGTGACATTTTCCGAGAGCGAAATCTGTTGTGGTATTTAAAAATGGCGGTTGAGGATGAACTCTGAACATGGAATGACGATGTTGTGACGATTTTCATTGACCAATCAACAATCTGCAGCGTCACACGTCACACACAGCCTGGCAAAAAGTACCTCTCGCTACCCCTCTGAAACGAGAACTAAAACGGCTCGGCCCTGCTCGGTTGGCAGTGGAGAAAGCAAAACAAACCGGTACGGCACGGGTCGGCACGGTAGTGGAAAAGCGCCATAACATAGTCACGCACGCACATACGTAAATTGAAAATAAAATTGTCGCCTTCAAAATAAAAGCAATGCAATTGTTCTGGACGCATTGCCTACACTTATTTACGTTATTTCTATTATTATGAAAACACTTTTTTTTTTACCTCACACAGAGCCAGCCAGGGACAGCCATAGGGCCGCATGCAATGCCTAGGTCTGGGCTAGATGGTCAGTCAACCACCAACGATTACATGCGTAATTAGTGCAGAGGCAACTGTAGCGCTTACTAACGTAAGACAATGAGGGAAAGCAGCATCCACCAGCAGTGAATGAAATGTAAATGTATTTGACCTTTACATTATGTGATCTTCATAACTGAATTAAGTATTTAAGCAACAGTAAGTGCTCCCTCATCTTTTTATGGGTAAAATTACTTAATTGAAATATTATAGTTTATAATAGTATAATTTAAGCAAAAAATACTTAAGGGTAAGTGGGAATAAAATGGAGTGTCCTACTCATTGACTCACAAATGTCACCTTTTTTGTATCTGGTAGCTTCCTCTTCAAATCGTGTGCATATGCAGAAACACAACAGCTAATGTCTGACAATGCAAGTCTATTATAATATTATGTATAATTACTTTTGGGAGGAAGTTGTTGTTTGGAACTTCAAAATGAATTTCGCCGCACGGCCAGAGGTGGCAGTGTTCCAACAAAGTTACGCCTTGCTCCTTTAAATAGCAGAATTTCAATCCCCTCTGTAATGCAGGTTATAATATAATATAATTATATATTATATTATAATTATGAACAAATAATATTATTTGTTATGTCTGTTGAAATATATCCTATAAAAAAACACGTTATTAGTAGTTGTCCATACTCCCCTCTGCTAAAAAACAAACATATCAGCAAGCCTTACGTGGAGAACATATTCGTTTTACTATGTCATGTGTGGAGTACGGCACTATCGATGTGCAATTCCATATTGCAAGACGCTTGTGACACTCACTCAATACAAAATAATATTACACTATACAGCACTTCAAATTAGACATTCCGAACTTATAGAAAATATGTGTAATTCAGGTTTTCCACAGCAATATAGATAGATGGATTTTTATGAATTAATACACTTGTTTATTGGTGTTTGCTTTACCTGAGTGCCTACTGAAATAGCTGAATTTAGCAAAGTTATCTAGTTGAACTGCAGTCAATTAGCACCGTTTCTATCTAAAGGATGTTGACTGAAGAGTTATTCTGCATAATGAGACACACAGTAAGGTATTAAAATGACAATCTCCTCAGAGAAACTTCAAATACAGTTTAGTAGCGGCTATTAGGCTAGGGCTGCACAATATATTGTATGACTATCGATATTGCAATCTCAATAATACAAAAAGTAATGGACACAGTACATTATGTAACAAAAACAGCAGTCAGTGATCATTTAAAATGTTTATTTAGAATTCAAACATTACATTTATAACACTACTTTAAAATACTACAACAAATACTTACTTATGTTTCTAAAAGAGCCAACACAAAGTCAATAATATTGCAATTAAAATATAACAAATTAATTCTTAAATTAAATTGAATGATACATTGAAAGATAAATGGGATGTTTAAGTCCTCATGTCCTAATTGAGTTCTTGAGACATGGTCTCATATCCTGAGTAGCTTGCAGTTTGGGTGGACCACTGGTCCGTCTCCCCGGTCCCTGCCTATCTTTTTGTGGTTGGGAAGAGGGTTGCTGGGGCCAGGCAGAGGGTTGCTGGGGCCACGCAGAGAGTTGCTAGGGCCAGGCAGAGGGTTGCTGGGGCCAGGCAGAGGGTTGCTAGGGCCAGGCAGAGGGTTGCTGGGGCCAGGCAGAGGGTTGCTGGGGCCAGGCCTGGCTCTCTTGCCGTTTGGTTGGACCACTGGTCCGTCTCCCCGGTCCCTGCCTCTCTTGTTGTGGTTGGGAAGAGGGTTGCTGGGGCCAGGCAGAGGGTTGCTAGGGCCAGGCAGAGGGTTGCTGGGGCCAGGTCTGGCTCTTTTGCGGTTTGGGTGGACCACTGGTCCGTCTCCCCGGTCCCTGCCTCTCTTGTTGTGGTTGGGAAGAGGGTTGCTGGGGCCAGGCAGAGGGTTGCTAGGGCCAGGCAGAGGGTTGCTGGGGCCAGGCAGAGGGTTGCTAGGGCCAGGCAGAGGGTTGCTGGGGCCAGGCCTGGCTCTCTTGCGGTTTGGTTGGACCACTGGTCCATCTACCCAGTCCCTGCCTCTCGTGTGTTGGTTGGGCCGAGCACTGCTGGGGCCAGGCTGAGGGTTGCTGGGGCCAGGCAGAGGGTCCGCTCTAGGTCGATCTGAGAGAGAAAGTTCAGAGAGCCGGGATAGAAGAAGGGTGATCTCCAAAAGCAAATGGTCTCTCTGGCTGCTAGCAGGGCTCCCTACTCTTGGCCCAGCAGGAGAGAAGCCCCAAGCTGCAGACCAAACAGGACAGGCATGTAGAGTATGAATAATTTGCTTACACAAACAAAACCAAATAACAAAGATTAGCAGATAAGGGAGAAAATAAAGGTTAGCCCTTACCTGATAAGTCGTCAGAGTCAGAGTCACTTTGGGGCTCCTCGCCACTGGCAACAGTGGAGTAGAGGCCTGAAAGAACAGTCTGAGACTTGTAGAACTGGAAGGCGTTGGAATTCATAGTATTGCACGACTGCATTTCACCAGCAAGGTTTGTGGTTTGAATGTAACTTTTCTGTCTTTCCTGAAAAGAACACAGTTGGAGTTGAAGTTTCAGTTCAATGACTTTCATCATTGAAGTTTGTTTTCAAAAAGCTTGTCTATGAAATATTGTTTTAGCAACCACCCATTCCATCAGCATGATGACCATATAAGGCAAAGAATGTATGTCACAATTTTAAAAATAAATAAATAGCGGAATTTCAATCCCCTCTGTAATGCAGGTTATAATATAATATAATTATATATGATATTATAATTATGAACAAATAATATAATTTGTTATGTCTGTTGAAGTATATCCTATTAAAAAAAACATGTTATTAGTGTTAATTGTCCAAATCCCCTCTGTTAAAAAACAAACATATCAGCAAGCCTTAACACTAGACGCGCAATGTTTCTTTACCTACTTTTAGCGCGACGAGGTGTCGAATCACACGACCACTCTTCACAATTATTATGAAAAAAATAAATTATAATATTGACCTCATACAGGGCCGGCCAGGGACAGCCATACCATACAATGCCCAGGTCTGTATTAACCCTTCCTTGATATACATACAAAATCAGGGGATGTCATTTATGTTATTCGTAAGCAATTAGACCTAATGTTATTTAGACGCAGGATGGAATTGAATTGGTGTCGGCCAATTCTTATTTTATTATTACTTTATACTTTTATTTGTATAGCACTTTTCCTGCAAACGTTGCAGCTCAAAGTGCTTTAATCATTATAATCATAATTTCATTATTTAGTCATTTAAAGGCAATATTAAAAATATTTTTTGGGGAGAAGGTTTTTTGTCTTAACTTATTGAAATTTGCTGAGGTTGCATCCCTAATGTAAACTGGCAGTGCATTGGCAGAATGCAGCCTCACCAAATCTTCTTCTTTTGTACATGTGGTACACAGAGCAAGCCAGCATCAGAAGACCTGAGAGCTCTATTGGGCTGATATACTAGCAAAAGGTCTTTCAGATATTCTGGTGCTGTGCCAGTGAGAGCTTTATAAACAAGCAGAAGGATCTTAACATCTATTCTGAACTTAACAGGAAGCCAGTGTAGAGTCTCTAAAATAGGAGTTATATGAGCTCTTCTGCTTGTTTTGGTTAAACTCTCGCTGCTGCATTTTGGACTAATTGCAGCTGGCCAATAGTTTTCTACGGAAGACCAGAAAGGAGACCGTTACAATAGTCCAAACGGGTAATAACAAAAGCATGTATCTCGAGGGGGACGAGGCGGCGTACAGGGATGAGGTAGAGCAACTGAGCAAGCTGTGCAAGGTTAACAACCTGCTGCTAAACAAGTCAAAGACCCAGGAATTCATCGTAGACTTCAGGAGGAAAAAGTCCGAGATCCAGCCCCTGCTCATCGACGGAGAGAGCGTGGAGAGAGTCTCAACCCTCCGATTCCTGGGACATCTTCTGAAACTCTTTTTTTTTTAGGACTTTTATTCTGAACGTTTTTTGGGGGACTTTTATTCTGAAACTTTTTGGGGGGACTTTTATTCTGAAACTTTTTTTTTAGGACTTTTATTCTGAAACTTTTTTTTTAGGACTTTTATTCTGAAACTTTTTTGGGAGGATTTTTATTCTGAAACTTTTTTTTTTAGGACTTTTTACCAGCAAGGTACGGTTCGGTACGGCACACATTGTATCCTACCCGTACCATATTTTCAGAAACGCTTCTCCATTATACACAACACGACCCGGGACAGTAGGAGGAGTTATGTGTCATAAGAGCACTTCACTTGGACACTACTTAATTTCCAATCATAGTGGAGGTATGATATATGGCAGATATATATATATATATATATATATATATATATATATATAGGCTATATATACATACAGGTGGAAAGGCTTTTTTAAAGGCATTTTTAACGAACTCCCAGCAGTCAAAACACGAAATTCTCTGATCACTACCTTTTCCAGTTGAACATAAACTAAACTATTTAAATGCTATTGTTTGCGAAAGATACTTACATTTTTTTTTAGAGGATGCAAAGTTATAATGTAGCGTAGGCTATGGAGATGTTGTAGTTGATCCCAAAGTCTGTTCAAACCCAGGCAGCAAGACCAGCAGGAAAACACAACTAGATCTTCTATAATTCTAACTGGATAGTTCTTTGTTTCCAATCATAGTCAGCTAGATTACTTACTTAGCTAGCTTACCTTTACTTATCAAATGTACATTTTGTGATATAAAAGCAGTGCACACACACCGACAATGCATGTCTAGCATAGGCACAGCACATCGCCATAATAGCGATCTATGATGCATTGAAATGACTATGATGCATTGAAATGACATTAAACTAAGATAATAAGATGGTTATCATAATTTTTCAAATCTTTATTAATAAGTTATTACAGAAACAGTAAGTGACATTTTCCGAGAGCGAAATCTGTTGTGGTATTTAAAAATGGCGGTTGAGGATGAACTCTGAACATGGAATGACGATGTTGTGACGATTTTCATTGACCAATCAACAATCTGCAGCGTCACACGTCACACACAGCCTGGCAAAAAGTACCTCTCGCTACCCCTCTGAAACGAGAACTAAAACGGCTCGGCCCTGCTCGGTTGGCAGTGGAGAAAGCAAAACAAACCGGTACGGCACGGGTCGGCACGGTAGTGGAAAAGCGCCATAACATAGTCACGCACGCACATACGTAAATTGAAAATAAAATTGTCGCCTTCAAAATAAAAGCAATGCAATTGTTCTGGACGCATTGCCTACACTTATTTACGTTATTTCTATTATTATGAAAACACTTTTTTTTTTACCTCACACAGAGCCAGCCAGGGACAGCCATAGGGCCGCATGCAATGCCTAGGTCTGGGCTAGATGGTCAGTCAACCACCAACGATTACATGCGTAATTAGTGCAGAGGCAACTGTAGCGCTTACTAACGTAAGACAATGAGGGAAAGCAGCATCCACCAGCAGTGAATGAAATGTAAATGTATTTGACCTTTACATTATGTGATCTTCATAACTGAATTAAGTATTTAAGCAACAGTAAGTGCTCCCTCGTCTTTTTATGGGTAAAATTACTTAATTGAAATATTATAGTTTATAATAGTATAATTTAAGCAAAAAATACTTAAGGGTAAGTGGGAATAAAATGGAGTGTCCTACTCATTGACTCACAAATGTCACCTTTTTTGTATCTGGTAGCTTCCTCTTCAAATCGTGTGCATATGCAGAAACACAACAGCTAATGTCTGACAATGCAAGTCTATTATAATATTATGTATAATTACTTTTGGGAGGAAGTTGTTGTTTGGAACTTCAAAATGAATTTCGCCGCACGGCCAGAGGTGGCAGTGTTTCAACAAAGTTACGCCTTGCTCCTTTAAATAGCAGAATTTCAATCCCCTCTGTAATGCAGGTTATAATATAATATAATTATATATTATATTATAATTATGAACAAATAATATTATTTGTTATGTCTGTTGAAATATATCCTATAAAAAACACGTTATTAGTAGTTGTCCATACTCCCCTCTGCTAAAAAACAAACATATCAGCAAGCCTTACGTGGAGAACATATTCGTTTTACTATGTCATGTGTGGAGTACGGCACTATCGATGTGCAATTCCATATTGCAAGACGCTTGTGACACTCACTCAATACAAAATAATATTACACTATACAGCACTTCATATTAGACATTCCGAACTTATAGAAAATATGTGTAATTCAGGTTTTCCACAGCAATATAGATAGATGGATTTTTATGAATTAATACACTTGTTTATTGGTGTTTGCTTTACCTGAGTGCCTACTGAAATAGCTGAATTTAGCAAAGTTATCTAGTTGAACTGCAGTCAATTAGCACCGTTTCTATCTAAAGGATGTTGACTGAAGAGTTATTCTGCATAATGAGACACACAGTAAGGTATTAAAATGACAATCTCCTCAGAGAAACTTCAAATACAGTTTAGTAGCGGCTATTAGGCTAGGGCTGCACAATATATTGTATGACTATCGATATTGCAATCTCAATAATACAAAAAGTAATGGACACAGTACATTATGTAACAAAAACAGCAGTCAGTGATAATTTAAAATGTTTATTTAGAATTCAAACATTACATTTATAACACTACTTTAAAATACTACAACAAATACTTACTTATGTTTCTAAAAGAGCCAACACAAAGTCAATAATATTGCAATTAAAATATAACAAATTAATTCTTAAATTAAATTGAATGATACATTGAAAGATAAATGGGATGTTTAAGTCCTCATGTCCTAATTGAGTTCTTGAGACATGGTCTCATATCCTGAGTAGCTTGCAGTTTGGGTGGACCACTGGTCCGTCTCCCCGGTCCCTGCCTATCTTTTTGTGGTTGGGAAGAGGGTTGCTGGGGCCAGGCAGAGGGTTGCTGGGGCCAGGCAGAGAGTTGCTAGGGCCAGGCAGAGGGTTGCTGGGGCCAGGCAGAGGGTTGCTAGGGCCAGGCAGAGGGTTGCTGGGGCCAGGCAGAGGGTTGCTGGGGCCAGGCCTGGCTCTCTTGCCGTTTGGTTGGACCACTGGTCCGTCTCCCCGGTCCCTGCCTCTCTTGTTGTGGTTGGGAAGAGGGTTGCTGGGGCCAGGCAGAGGGTTGCTAGGGCCAGGCAGAGGGTTGCTGGGGCCAGGTCTGGCTCTTTTGCGGTTTGGGTGGACCACTGGTCCGTCTCCCCGGTCCCTGCCTCTCTTGTTGTGGTTGGGAAGAGGGTTGCTGGGGCCAGGCAGAGGGTTGCTAGGGCCAGGCAGAGGGTTGCTGGGGCCAGGCAGAGGGTTGCTAGGGCCAGGCAGAGGGTTGCTGGGGCCAGGCCTGGCTCTCTTGCGGTTTGGTTGGACCACTGGTCCATCTACCCAGTCCCTGCCTCTCGTGTGTTGGTTGGGCCGAGCACTGCTGGGGCCAGGCTGAGGGTTGCTGGGGCCAGGCAGAGGGTCCGCTCTAGGTCGATCTGAGAGAGAAAGTTCAGAGAGCCGGGATAGAAGAAGGGTGATCTCCAAAAGCAAATGGTCTCTCTGGCTGCTAGCAGGGCTCCCTACTCTTGGCCCAGCAGGAGAGAAGCCCCAAGCTGCAGACCAAACAGGACAGGCATGTAGAGTATGAATAATTTGCTTACACAAACAAAACCAAATAACAAAGATTAGCAGATAAGGGAGAAAATAAAGGTTAGCCCTTACCTGATAAGTCGTCAGAGTCAGAGTCACTTTGGGGCTCCTCGCCACTGGCAACAGTGGAGTAGAGGCCTGAAAGAACAGTCTGAGACTTGTAGAACTGGAAGGCGTTGGAATTCATAGTATTGCACGACTGCATTTCACCAGCAAGGTTTGTGGTTTGAATGTAACTTTTCTGTCTTTCCTGAAAAGAACACAGTTGGAGTTGAAGTTTCAGTTCAATGACTTTCATCATTGAAGTTTGTTTTCAAAAAGCTTGTCTATGAAATATTGTTTTAGCAACCACCCATTCCATCAGCATGATGACCATATAAGGCAAAGAATGTATGTCACAATTTTAAAAATAAATAAAAAGCGGAATTTCAATCCCCTCTGTAATGCAGGTTATAATATAATATAATTATATATGATATTATAATTATGAACAAATAATATAATTTCTTATGTCTGTTGAAGTATATCCTATTAAAAAAAACATGTTATTAGTGTTAATTGTCCAAATCCCCTCTGTTAAAAAACAAACATATCAGCAAGCCTTAACACTAGACGCGCAATGTTTCTTTACCTACTTTTAGCGCGACGAGGTGTCGAATCACACGACCACTCTTCACAATTATTATGAAAAAAATAAATTATAATATTGACCTCATACAGGGCCGGCCAGGGACAGCCATACCATACAATGCCCAGGTCTGTATTAACCCTTCCTTGATATACATACAAAATCAGGGGATGTCATTTATGTTATTCGTAAGCAATTAGACCTAATGTTATTTAGACGCAGGATGGAATTGAATTGGTGTCGGCCAATTCTTATTTTATTATTACTTTATACTTTTATTTGTATAGCACTTTTCCTGCAAACGTTGCAGCTCAAAGTGCTTTAATCATTATAATCATAATTTCATTATTTAGTCATTTAAAGGCAATATTAAAAATATTTTTTGGGGAGAAGGTTTTTTGTCTTAACTTATTGAAATTTGCTGAGGTTGCATCCCTAATGTAAACTGGCAGTGCATTGGCAGAATGCAGCCTCACCAAATCTTCTTCTTTTGTACATGTGGTACACAGAGCAAGCCAGCATCAGAAGACCTGAGAGCTCTATTGGGCTGATATACTAGCAAAAGGTCTTTCAGATATTCTGGTGCTGTGCCAGTGAGAGCTTTATAAACAAGCAGAAGGATCTTAACATCTATTCTGAACTTAACAGGAAGCCAGTGTAGAGTCTCTAAAATAGGAGTTATATGAGCTCTTCTGCTTGTTTTGGTTAAACTCTCGCTGCTGCATTTTGGACTAATTGCAGCTGGCCAATAGTTTTCTACGGAAGACCAGAAAGGAGACCGTTACAATAGTCCAAACGGGTAATAACAAAAGCATGTATCTCGAGGGGGACGAGGCGGCGTACAGGGATGAGGTAGAGCAACTGAGCAAGCTGTGCAAGGTTAACAACCTGCTGCTAAACAAGTCAAAGACCCAGGAATTCATCGTAGACTTCAGGAGGAAAAAGTCCGAGATCCAGCCCCTGCTCATCGACGGAGAGAGCGTGGAGAGAGTCTCAACCCTCCGATTCCTGGGACATCTTCTGAAACTCTTTTTTTTTTAGGACTTTTATTCTGAACGTTTTTTGGGGGACTTTTATTCTGAAACTTTTTGGGGGGACTTTTATTCTGAAACTTTTTTTTTAGGACTTTTATTCTGAAACTTTTTTTTTAGGACTTTTATTCTGAAACTTTTTTGGGAGGATTTTTATTCTGAAACTTTTTTTTTTAGGACTTTTTACCAGCAAGGTACGGTTCGGTACGGCACACATTGTATCCTACCCGTACCATATTTTCAGAAACGCTTCTCCATTATACACAACACGACCCGGGACAGTAGGAGGAGTTATGTGTCATAAGAGCACTTCACTTGGACACTACTTAATTTCCAATCATAGTGGAGGTATGATATATGGCAGATATATATATATATATATATATATATATATATATATATATATATATATATATATATATAGGCTATATATACATACAGGTGGAAAGGCTTTTTTAAAGGCATTTTTAACGAACTCCCAGCAGTCAAAACACGAAATTCTCTGATCACTACCTTTTCCAGTTGAACATAAACTAAACTATTTAAATGCTATTGTTTGCGAAAGATACTTACATTTTTTTTTTGAGGATGCAAAGTTATAATGTAGCGTAGGCTATGGAGATGTTGTAGTTGATCCCAAAGTCTGTTCAAACCCAGGCAGCAAGACCAGCAGGAAAACACAACTAGATCTTCTATAATTCTAACTGGATAGTTCTTTGTTTCCAATCATAGTCAGCTAGATTACTTACTTAGCTAGCTTACCTTTACTTATCAAATGTACATTTTGTGATATAAAAGCAGCACCGACAATGCATGTCTAGCATAGGCACAGCACATCGCCATAATAGCGATCTATGATGCATTGAAATGACTATGATGCATTGAAATGACATTAAACTAAGATAATAAGATGGTTATCATAATTTTTCAAATCTTTATTAATAAGTTATTACAGAAACAGTAAGTGACATTTTCCGAGAGCGAAATCTGTTGTGGTATTTAAAAATGGCGGTTGAGGATGAACTCTGAACATGGAATGACGATGTTGTGACGATTTTCATTGACCAATCAACAATCTGCAGCGTCACACGTCACACACAGCCTGGCAAAAAGTACCTCTCGCTACCCCTCTGAAACGAGAACTAAAACGGCTCGGCCCTGCTCGGTTGGCAGTGGAGAAAGCAAAACAAACCGGTACGGCACGGGTCGGCACGGTAGTGGAAAAGCGCCATAACATAGTCACGCACGCACATACGTAAATTGAAAATAAAATTGTCGCCTTCAAAATAAAAGCAATGCAATTGTTCTGGACGCATTGCCTACACTTATTTACGTTATTTGTATTATTATGAAAACACTTTTTTTTTTACCTCACACAGAGCCAGCCAGGGACAGCCATAGGGCCGCATGCAATGCCTAGGTCTGGGCTAGATGGTCAGTCAACCACCAACGATTACATGCGTAATTAGTGCAGAGGCAACTGTAGCGCTTACTAACGTAAGACAATGAGGGAAAGCAGCATCCACCAGCAGTGAATGAAATGTAAATGTATTTGACCTTTACATTATGTGATCTTCATAACTGAATTAAGTATTTAAGCAACAGTAAGTGCTCCCTCATCTTTTTATGGGTAAAATTACTTAATTGAAATATTATAGTTTATAATAGTATAATTTAAGCAAAAAATACTTAAGGGTAAGTGGGAATAAAATGGAGTGTCCTACTCATTGACTCACAAATGTCACCTTTTTTGTATCTGGTAGCTTCCTCTTCAAATCGTGTGCATATGCAGAAACACAACAGCTAATGTCTGACAATGCAAGTCTATTATAATATTATGTATAATTACTTTTGGGAGGAAGTTGTTGTTTGGAACTTCAAAATGAATGTCGCCGCACGGCCAGAGGTGGCAGTGTTCCAACAAAGTTACGCCTTGCTCCTTTAAATAGCAGAATTTCAATCCCCTCTGTAATGCAGGTTATAATATAATATAATTATATATTATATTATAATTATGAACAAATAATATTATTTGTTATGTCTGTTGAAATATATCCTATAAAAAAACACGTTATTAGTAGTTGTCCATACTCCCCTCTGCTAAAAAACAAACATATCAGCAAGCCTTACGTGGAGAACATATTCGTTTTACTATGTCATGTGTGGAGTACGGCACTATCGATGTGCAATTCCATATTGCAAGACGCTTGTGACACTCACTCAATACAAAATAATATTACACTATACAGCACTTCAAATTAGACATTCCGAACTTATAGAAAATATGTGTAATTCAGGTTTTCCACAGCAATATAGATAGATGGATTTTTATGAATTAATACACTTGTTTATTGGTGTTTGCTTTACCTGAGTGCCTACTGAAATAGCTGAATTTAGCAAAGTTATCTAGTTGAACTGCAGTCAATTAGCACCGTTTCTATCTAAAGGATGTTGACTGAAGAGTTATTCTGCATAATGAGACACACAGTAAGGTATTAAAATGACAATCTCCTCAGAGAAACTTCAAATACAGTTTAGTAGCGGCTATTAGGCTAGGGCTGCACAATATATTGTATGACTATCGATATTGCAATCTCAATAATACAAAAAGTAATGGACACAGTACATTATGTAACAAAAACAGCAGTCAGTGATCATTTAAAATGTTTATTTAGAATTCAAACATTACATTTATAACACTACTTTAAAATACTACAACAAATACTTACTTATGTTTCTAAAAGAGCCAACACAAAGTCAATAATATTGCAATTAAAATATAACAAATTAATTCTTAAATTAAATTGAATGATACATTGAAAGATAAATGGGATGTTTAAGTCCTCATGTCCTAATTGAGTTCTTGAGACATGGTCTCATATCCTGAGTAGCTTGCAGTTTGGGTGGACCACTGGTCCGTCTCCCCGGTCCCTGCCTATCTTTTTGTGGTGGGAAGAGGGTTGCTGGGGCCAGGCAGAGGGTTGCTGGGGCCAGGCAGAGAGTTGCTAGGGCCAGGCAGAGGGTTGCTGGGGCCAGGCAGAGGGTTGCTAGGGCCAGGCAGAGGGTTGCTGGGGCCAGGCAGAGGGTTGCTGGGGCCAGGCCTGGCTCTCTTGCCGTTTGGTTGGACCACTGGTCCGTCTCCCCGGTCCCTGCCTCTCTTGTTGTGGTTGGGAAGAGGGTTGCTGGGGCCAGGCAGAGGGTTGCTAGGGCCAGGCAGAGGGTTGCTGGGGCCAGGTCTGGCTCTTTTGCGGTTTGGGTGGACCACTGGTCCGTCTCCCCGGTCCCTGCCTCTCTTGTTGTGGTTGGGAAGAGGGTTGCTGGGGCCAGGCAGAGGGTTGCTAGGGCCAGGCAGAGGGTTGCTGGGGCCAGGCAGAGGGTTGCTAGGGCCAGGCAGAGGGTTGCTGGGGCCAGGCCTGGCTCTCTTGCGGTTTGGTTGGACCACTGGTCCATCTACCCAGTCCCTGCCTCTCGTGTGTTGGTTGGGCCGAGCACTGCTGGGGCCAGGCTGAGGGTTGCTGGGGCCAGGCAGAGGGTCCGCTCTAGGTCGATCTGAGAGAGAAAGTTCAGAGAGCCGGGATAGAAGAAGGGTGATCTCCAAAAGCAAATGGTCTCTCTGGCTGCTAGCAGGGCTCCCTACTCTTGGCCCAGCAGGAGAGAAGCCCCAAGCTGCAGACCAAACAGGACAGGCATGTAGAGTATGAATAATTTGCTTACACAAACAAAACCAAATAACAAAGATTAGCAGATAAGGGAGAAAATAAAGGTTAGCCCTTACCTGATAAGTCGTCAGAGTCAGAGTCACTTTGGGGCTCCTCGCCACTGGCAACAGTGGAGTAGAGGCCTGAAAGAACAGTCTGAGACTTGTAGAACTGGAAGGCGTTGGAATTCATAGTATTGCACGACTGCATTTCACCAGCAAGGTTTGTGGTTTGAATGTAACTTTTCTGTCTTTCCTGAAAAGAACACAGTTGGAGTTGAAGTTTCAGTTCAATGACTTTCATCATTGAAGTTTGTTTTCAAAAAGCTTGTCTATGAAATATTGTTTTAGCAACCACCCATTCCATCAGCATGATGACCATATAAGGCAAAGAATGTATGTCACAATTTTAAAAATAAATAAATAGCGGAATTTCAATCCCCTCTGTAATGCAGGTTATAATATAATATAATTATATATGATATTATAATTATGAACAAATAATATAATTTGTTATGTCTGTTGAAGTATATCCTATTAAAAAAAACATGTTATTAGTGTTAATTGTCCAAATCCCCTCTGTTAAAAAACAAACATATCAGCAAGCCTTAACACTAGACGCGCAATGTTTCTTTACCTACTTTTAGCGCGACGAGGTGTCGAATCACACGACCACTCTTCACAATTATTATGAAAAAACTAAATTATAATATTGACCTCATACAGGGCCGGCCAGGTACAGCCATACCATACAATGCCCAGGTCTGTATTAACCCTTCCTTGATATACATACAAAATCAGGGGATGTCATTTATGTTATTCGTAAGCAATTAGACCTAATGTTATTTAGACGCAGGATGGAATTGAATTGGTGTCGGCCAATTCTTATTTTATTATTACTTTATACTTTTATTTGTATAGCACTTTTCCTGCAAACGTTGCAGCTCAAAGTGCTTTAATCATTATAATCATAATTTCATTATTTAGTCATTTAAAGGCAATATTAAAAATATTTTTTGGGGAGAAGGTTTTTTGTCTTAACTTATTGAAATTTGCTGAGGTTTCATCCCTAATGTAAACTGGCAGTGCATTGGCAGAATGCAGCCTCACCAAATCTTCTTCTTTTGTACATGTGGTACACAGAGCAAGCCAGCATCAGAAGACCTGAGAGCTCTATTGGGCTGATATACTAGCAAAAGGTCTTTCAGATATTCTGGTGCTGTGCCAGTGAGAGCTTTATAAACAAGCAGAAGGATCTTAACATCTATTCTGAACTTAACAGGAAGCCAGTGTAGAGTCTCTAAAATAGGAGTTATATGAGCTCTTCTGCTTGTTTTGGTTAAACTCTCGCTGCTGCATTTTGGACTAATTGCAGCTGGCCAATAGTTTTCTACGGAAGACCAGAAAGGAGACCGTTACAATAGTCCAAACGGGTAATAACAAAAGCATGTATCTCGAGGGGGACGAGGCGGCGTACAGGGATGAGGTAGAGCAACTGAGCAAGCTGTGCAAGGTTAACAACCTGCTGCTAAACAAGTCAAAGACCCAGGAATTCATCGTAGACTTCAGGAGGAAAAAGTCCGAGATCCAGCCCCTGCTCATCGACGGAGAGAGCGTGGAGAGAGTCTCAACCCTCCGATTCCTGGGACATCTTCTGAAACTCTTTTTTTTTTAGGACTTTTATTCTGAACGTTTTTTGGGGGACTTTTATTCTGAAACTTTTTGGGGGGACTTTTATTCTGAAACTTTTTTTTTAGGACTTTTATTCTGAAACTTTTTTTTTAGGACTTTTATTCTGAAACTTTTTTGGGAGGATTTTTATTCTGAAACTTTTTTTTTTAGGACTTTTTACCAGCAAGGTACGGTTCGGTACGGCACACATTGTATCCTACCCGTACCATATTTTCAGAAACGCTTCTCCATTATACACAACACGACCCGGGACAGTAGGAGGAGTTATGTGTCATAAGAGCACTTCACTTGGACACTACTTAATTTCCAATCATAGTGGAGGTATGATATATGGCAGATATATATATATATATATATATATATATATATATATATATATATATATATAGGCTATATATACATACAGGTGGAAAGGCTTTTTTAAAGGCATTTTTAACGAACTCCCAGCAGTCAAAACACGAAATTCTCTGATCACTACCTTTTCCAGTTGAACATAAACTAAACTATTTAAATGCTATTGTTTGCGAAAGATACTTACATTTTTTTTTTGAGGATGCAAAGTTATAATGTAGCGTAGGCTATGGAGATGTTGTAGTTGATCCCAAAGTCTGTTCAAACCCAGGCAGCAAGACCAGCAGGAAAACACAACTAGATCTTCTATAATTCTAACTGGATAGTTCTTTGTTTCCAATCATAGTCAGCTAGATTACTTACTTAGCTAGCTTACCTTTACTTATCAAATGTACATTTTGTGATATAAAAGCAGTGCACACACACCGACAATGCATGTCTAGCATAGGCACAGCACATCGCCATAATAGCGATCTATGATGCATTGAAATGACTATGATGCATTGAAATGACATTAAACTAAGATAATAAGATGGTTATCATAATTTTTCAAATCTTTATTAATAAGTTATTACAGAAACAGTAAGTGACATTTTCCGAGAGCGAAATCTGTTGTGGTATTTAAAAATGGCGGTTGAGGATGAACTCTGAACATGGAATGACGATGTTGTGACGATTTTCATTGACCAATCAACAATCTGCAGCGTCACACGTCACACACAGCCTGGCAAAAAGTACCTCTCGCTACCCCTCTGAAACGAGAACTAAAACGGCTCGGCCCTGCTCGGTTGGCAGTGGAGAAAGCAAAACAAACCGGTACGGCACGGGTCGGCACGGTAGTGGAAAAGCGCCATAACATAGTCACGCACGCACATACGTAAATTGAAAATAAAATTGTCGCCTTCAAAATAAAAGCAATGCAATTGTTCTGGACGCATTGCCTACACTTATTTACGTTATTTCTATTATTATGAAAACACTTTTTTTTTTACCTCACACAGAGCCAGCCAGGGACAGCCATAGGGCCGCATGCAATGCCTAGGTCTGGGCTAGATGGTCAGTCAACCACCAACGATTACATGCGTAATTAGTGCAGAGGCAACTGTAGCGCTTACTAACGTAAGACAATGAGGGAAAGCAGCATCCACCAGCAGTGAATGAAATGTAAATGTCTTTGACCTTTACATTATGTGATCTTCATAACTGAATTAAGTATTTAAGCATCAGTAAGTGCTCCCTCATCTTTTTATGGGTAAAATTACTTAATTGAAATATTATAGTTTATAATAGTATAATTTAAGCAAAAAATACTTAAGGGTAAGTGGGAGAATAAAATGGAGTGTCCTACTCATTGACTCACAAATTTCACCTTTTTTGTATCTGGTAGCTTCCTCTTCAAATCGTGTGCATATGCAGAAACATAACAGCTAATGTCTGACAATGCAAGTCTATTATAATATTATGTATAATTACTTTTGGGAGGAAGTTGTTGTTTGGAACTTCAAAATGAATGTCGCCGCACGGCCAGAGGTGGCAGTGTTCCAACAAAGTTACGCCTTGCTCCTTTAAATAGCAGAATTTCAATCCCCTCTGTAATGCAGGTTATAATATAATATAATTATATATTATATTATAATTATGAACAAATAATATTATGTTTTATGTCTGTTGAAATATATCCTATAAAAAAACACGTTATTAGTAGTTGTCCATACTCCCCTCTGCTAAAAAACAAACATATCAGCAAGCCTTACGTGGAGAACATGTTCGTTTTACTATGTCATGTGTGGAGTACGGCACTATCGATGTGCAATTCCATATTGCAAGACGCTTGTGACACTCACTCAATACAAAATAATATTACACTATACAGCACTTCAAATTAGACATTCCGAACTTATAGAAAATATGTGTAATTCAGGTTTTCCACAGCAATATAGATAGATGGATTTTTATGAATTAATACACTTGTTTATTGGTGTTTGCTTTACCTGAGTGCCTACTGAAATAGCTGAATTTAGCAAAGTTATCTAGTTGAACTGCAGTCAATTAGCACCGTTTCTATCTAAAGGATGTTGACTGAAGAGTTATTCTGCATAATGAGACACACAGTAAGGTATTAAAATGACAATCTCCTCAGAGAAACTTCAAATACAGTTTAGTAGCGGCTATTAGGCTAGGGCTGCACAATATATTGTATGACTATCGATATTGCAATCTCAATAATACAAAAAGTAATGGACACAGTACATTATGTAACAAAAACAGCAGTCAGTGATCATTTAAAATGTTTATTTAGAATTCAAACATTACATTTATAACACTACTTTAAAATACTACAACAAATACTTACTTATGTTTCTAAAAGAGCCAACACAAAGTCAATAATATTGCAATTAAAATATAACAAATTAATTCTTAAATTAAATTGAATGATACATTGAAAGATAAATGGGATGTTTAAGTCCTCATGTCCTAATTGAGTTCTTGAGACATGGTCTCATATCCTGAGTAGCTTGCAGTTTGGGTGGACCACTGGTCCGTCTCCCCGGTCCCTGCCTATCTTTTTGTGGTTGGGAAGAGGGTTGCTGGGGCCAGGCAGAGGGTTGCTGGGGCCAGGCAGAGAGTTGCTAGGGCCAGGCAGAGGGTTGCTGGGGCCAGGCAGAGGGTTGCTAGGGCCAGGCAGAGGGTTGCTGGGGCCAGGCAGAGGGTTGCTGGGGCCAGGCCTGGCTCTCTTGCCGTTTGGTTGGACCACTGGTCCGTCTCCCCGGTCCCTGCCTCTCTTGTTGTGGTTGGGAAGAGGGTTGCTGGGGCCAGGCAGAGGGTTGCTAGGGCCAGGCAGAGGGTTGCTGGGGCCAGGTCTGGCTCTTTTGCGGTTTGGGTGGACCACTGGTCCGTCTCCCCGGTCCCTGCCTCTCTTGTTGTGGTTGGGAAGAGGGTTGCTGGGGCCAGGCAGAGGGTTGCTAGGGCCAGGCAGAGGGTTGCTGGGGCCAGGCAGAGGGTTGCTAGGGCCAGGCAGAGGGTTGCTGGGGCCAGGCCTGGCTCTCTTGCGGTTTGGTTGGACCACTGGTCCATCTACCCAGTCCCTGCCTCTCGTGTGTTGGTTGGGCCGAGCACTGCTGGGGCCAGGCTGAGGGTTGCTGGGGCCAGGCAGAGGGTCCGCTCTAGGTCGATCTGAGAGAGAAAGTTCAGAGAGCCGGGATAGAAGAAGGGTGATCTCCAAAAGCAAATGGTCTCTCTGGCTGCTAGCAGGGCTCCCTACTCTTGGCCCAGCAGGAGAGAAGCCCCAAGCTGCAGACCAAACAGGACAGGCATGTAGAGTATGAATAATTTGCTTACACAAACAAAACCAAATAACAAAGATTAGCAGATAAGGGAGAAAATAAAGGTTAGCCCTTACCTGATAAGTCGTCAGAGTCAGAGTCACTTTGGGGCTCCTCGCCACTGGCAACAGTGGAGTAGAGGCCTGAAAGAACAATCTGAGACTTGTAGAACTGGAAGGCGTTGGAATTCATAGTATTGCACGACTGCATTTCACCAGCAAGGTTTGTGGTTTGAATGTAACTTTTCTGTCTTTCCTGAAAAGAACACAGTTGGAGTTGAAGTTTCAGTTCAATGACTTTCATCATTGAAGTTTGTTTTCAAAAAGCTTGTCTATGAAATATTGTTTTAGCAACCACCCATTCCATCAGCATGATGACCATATAAGGCAAAGAATGTATGTCACAATTTTAAAAATAAATAAATAGCGGAATTTCAATCCCCTCTGTAATGCAGGTTATAATATAATATAATTATATATGATATTATAATTATGAACAAATAATATAATTTGTTATGTCTGTTGAAGTATATCCTATTAAAAAAAACATGTTATTAGTGTTAATTGTCCAAATCCCCTCTGTTAAAAAACAAACATATCAGCAAGCCTTAACACTAGACGCGCAATGTTTCTTTACCTACTTTTAGCGCGACGAGGTGTCGAATCACACGACCACTCTTCACAATTATTATGAAAAAACTAAATTATAATATTGACCTCATACAGGGCCGGCCAGGTACAGCCATACCATACAATGCCCAGGTCTGTATTAACCCTTCCTTGATATACATACAAAATCAGGGGATGTCATTTATGTTATTCGTAAGCAATTAGACCTAATGTTATTTAGACGCAGGATGGAATTGAATTGGTGTCGGCCAATTCTTATTTTATTATTACTTTATACTTTTATTTGTATAGCACTTTTCCTGCAAACGTTGCAGCTCAAAGTGCTTTAATCATTATAATCATAATTTCATTATTTAGTCATTTAAAGGCAATATTAAAAATATTTTTTGGGGAGAAGGTTTTTTGTCTTAACTTATTGAAATTTGCTGAGGTTGCATCCCTAATGTAAACTGGCAGTGCATTGGCAGAATGCAGCCTCACCAAATCTTCTTCTTTTGTACATGTGGTACACAGAGCAAGCCAGCATCAGAAGACCTGAGAGCTCTATTGGGCTGATATACTAGCAAAAGGTCTTTCAGATATTCTGGTGCTGTGCCAGTGAGAGCTTTATAAACAAGCAGAAGGATCTTAACATCTATTCTGAACTTAACAGGAAGCCAGTGTAGAGTCTCTAAAATAGGAGTTATATGAGCTCTTCTGCTTGTTTTGGTTAAACTCTCGCTGCTGCATTTTGGACTAATTGCAGCTGGCCAATAGTTTTCTACGGAAGACCAGAAAGGAGACCGTTACAATAGTCCAAACGGGTAATAACAAAAGCATGTATCTCGAGGGGGACGAGGCGGCGTACAGGGATGAGGTAGAGCAACTGAGCAAGCTGTGCAAGGTTAACAACCTGCTGCTAAACAAGTCAAAGACCCAGGAATTCATCGTAGACTTCAGGAGGAAAAAGTCCGAGATCCAGCCCCTGCTCATCGACGGAGAGAGCGTGGAGAGAGTCTCAACCCTCCGATTCCTGGGACATCTTCTGAAACTCTTTTTTTTTTAGGACTTTTATTCTGAACGTTTTTTGGGGGACTTTTATTCTGAAACTTTTTGGGGGGACTTTTATTCTGAAACTTTTTTTTTAGGACTTTTATTCTGAAACTTTTTTTTTAGGACTTTTATTCTGAAACTTTTTGGGGAGGATTTTTATTCTGAAACTTTTTTTTTTAGGACTTTTTACCAGCAAGGTACGGTTCGGTACGGCACACATTGTATCCTACCCGTACCATATTTTCAGAAACGCTTCTCCATTATACACAACACGACCCGGGACAGTAGGAGGAGTTATGTGTCATAAGAGCACTTCACTTGGACACTACTTAATTTCCAATCATAGTGGAGGTATGATATATGGCAGATATATATATATATATATATATATATATATAGGCTATATATACATACAGGTGGAAAGGCTTTTTTAAAGGCATTTTTAACGAACTCCCAGCAGTCAAAACACGAAATTCTCTGATCACTACCTTTTCCAGTTGAACATAAACTAAACTATTTAAATGCTATTGTTTGCGAAAGATACTTACATTTTTTTTTAGAGGATGCAAAGTTATAATGTAGCGTAGGCTATGGAGATGTTGTAGTTGATCCCAAAGTCTGTTCAAACCCAGGCAGCAAGACCAGCAGGAAAACACAACTAGATCTTCTATAATTCTAACTGGATAGTTCTTTGTTTCCAATCATAGTCAGCTAGATTACTTACTTAGCTAGCTTACCTTTACTTATCAAATGTACATTTTGTGATATAAAAGCAGTGCACACACACCGACAATGCATGTCTAGCATAGGCACAGCACATCGCCATAATAGCGATCTATGATGCATTGAAATGACTATGATGCATTGAAATGACATTAAACTAAGATAATAAGATGGTTATCATAATTTTTCAAATCTTTATTAATAAGTTATTACAGAAACAGTAAGTGACATTTTCCGAGAGCGAAATCTGTTGTGGTATTTAAAAATGGCGGTTGAGGATGAACTCTGAACATGGAATGACGATGTTGTGACGATTTTCATTGACCAATCAACAATCTGCAGCGTCACACGTCACACACAGCCTGGCAAAAAGTACCTCTCGCTACC
Organism: Nansenia antarctica; assembly: GCF_963989245.1. Taxonomy (NCBI): domain Eukaryota; kingdom Metazoa; phylum Chordata; class Actinopteri; order Argentiniformes; family Microstomatidae; genus Nansenia; species Nansenia antarctica. The sequence continues at coordinate 58,615,091 of NC_137690.1, read as the reverse complement.
CCTCTGAAACGAGAACTAAAACGGCTCGGCCCTGCTCGGTTGGCAGTGGAGAAAGCAAAACAAACCGGTACGGCACGGGTCGGCACGGTAGTGGAAAAGCGCCATAACATAGTCACGCACGCACATACGTAAATTGAAAATAAAATTGTCGCCTTCAAAATAAAAGCAATGCAATTGTTCTGGACGCATTGCCTACACTTATTTACGTTATTTCTATTATTATGAAAACACTTTTTTTTTTACCTCACACAGAGCCAGCCAGGGACAGCCATAGGGCCGCATGCAATGCCTAGGTCTGGGCTAGATGGTCAGTCAACCACCAACGATTACATGCGTAATTAGTGCAGAGGCAACTGTAGCGCTTACTAACGTAAGACAATGAGGGAAAGCAGCATCCACCAGCAGTGAATGAAATGTAAATGTCTTTGACCTTTACATTATGTGATCTTCATAACTGAATTAAGTATTTAAGCATCAGTAAGTGCTCCCTCATCTTTTTATGGGTAAAATTACTTAATTGAAATATTATAGTTTATAATAGTATAATTTAAGCAAAAAATACTTAAGGGTAAGTGGGAGAATAAAATGGAGTGTCCTACTCATTGACTCACAAATTTCACCTTTTTTGTATCTGGTAGCTTCCTCTTCAAATCGTGTGCATATGCAGAAACATAACAGCTAATGTCTGACAATGCAAGTCTATTATAATATTATGTATAATTACTTTTGGGAGGAAGTTGTTGTTTGGAACTTCAAAATGAATGTCGCCGCACGGCCAGAGGTGGCAGTGTTCCAACAAAGTTACGCCTTGCTCCTTTAAATAGCAGAATTTCAATCCCCTCTGTAATGCAGGTTATAATATAATATAATTATATATTATATTATAATTATGAACAAATAATATTATGTTTTATGTCTGTTGAAATATATCCTATAAAAAAACACGTTATTAGTAGTTGTCCATACTCCCCTCTGCTAAAAAACAAACATATCAGCAAGCCTTACGTGGAGAACATGTTCGTTTTACTATGTCATGTGTGGAGTACGGCACTATCGATGTGCAATTCCATATTGCAAGACGCTTGTGACACTCACTCAATACAAAATAATATTACACTATACAGCACTTCAAATTAGACATTCCGAACTTATAGAAAATATGTGTAATTCAGGTTTTCCACAGCAATATAGATAGATGGATTTTTATGAATTAATACACTTGTTTATTGGTGTTTGCTTTACCTGAGTGCCTACTGAAATAGCTGAATTTAGCAAAGTTATCTAGTTGAACTGCAGTCAATTAGCACCGTTTCTATCTAAAGGATGTTGACTGAAGAGTTATTCTGCATAATGAGACACACAGTAAGGTATTAAAATGACAATCTCCTCAGAGAAACTTCAAATACAGTTTAGTAGCGGCTATTAGGCTAGGGCTGCACAATATATTGTATGACTATCGATATTGCAATCTCAATAATACAAAAAGTAATGGACACAGTACATTATGTAACAAAAACAGCAGTCAGTGATCATTTAAAATGTTTATTTAGAATTCAAACATTACATTTATAACACTACTTTAAAATACTACAACAAATACTTACTTATGTTTCTAAAAGAGCCAACACAAAGTCAATAATATTGCAATTAAAATATAACAAATTAATTCTTAAATTAAATTGAATGATACATTGAAAGATAAATGGGATGTTTAAGTCCTCATGTCCTAATTGAGTTCTTGAGACATGGTCTCATATCCTGAGTAGCTTGCAGTTTGGGTGGACCACTGGTCCGTCTCCCCGGTCCCTGCCTATCTTTTTGTGGTTGGGAAGAGGGTTGCTGGGGCCAGGCAGAGGGTTGCTGGGGCCAGGCAGAGAGTTGCTAGGGCCAGGCAGAGGGTTGCTGGGGCCAGGCAGAGGGTTGCTAGGGCCAGGCAGAGGGTTGCTGGGGCCAGGCAGAGGGTTGCTGGGGCCAGGCCTGGCTCTCTTGCCGTTTGGTTGGACCACTGGTCCGTCTCCCCGGTCCCTGCCTCTCTTGTTGTGGTTGGGAAGAGGGTTGCTGGGGCCAGGCAGAGGGTTGCTAGGGCCAGGCAGAGGGTTGCTGGGGCCAGGTCTGGCTCTTTTGCGGTTTGGGTGGACCACTGGTCCGTCTCCCCGGTCCCTGCCTCTCTTGTTGTGGTTGGGAAGAGGGTTGCTGGGGCCAGGCAGAGGGTTGCTAGGGCCAGGCAGAGGGTTGCTGGGGCCAGGCCTGGCTCTCTTGCGGTTTGGTTGGACCACTGGTCCATCTACCCAGTCCCTGCCTCTCGTGTGTTGGTTGGGCCGAGCACTGCTGGGGCCAGGCTGAGGGTTGCTGGGGCCAGGCAGAGGGTCCGCTCTAGGTCGATCTGAGAGAGAAAGTTCCGAGAGCCGGGATAGAAGAAGGGTGATCTCCAAAAGCAAATGGTCTCTCTGGCTGCTAGCAGGGCTCCCTACTCTTGGCCCAGCAGGAGAGAAGCCCCAAGCTGCAGACCAAACAGGACAGGCATGTAGAGTATGAATAATTTGCTTACACAAACAAAACCAAATAACAAAGATTAGCAGATAAGGGAGAAAATAAAGGTTAGCCCTTACCTGATAAGTCGTCAGAGTCAGAGTCACTTTGGGGCTCCTCGCCACTGGCAACAGTGGAGTAGAGGCCTGAAAGAACAGTCTGAGACTTGTAGAACTGGAAGGCGTTGGAATTCATAGTATTGCACGACTGCATTTCACCAGCAAGGTTTGTGGTTTGAATGTAACTTTTCTGTCTTTCCTGAAAAGAACACAGTTGGAGTTGAAGTTTCAGTTCAATGACTTTCATCATTGAAGTTTGTTTTCAAAAAGCTTGTCTATGAAATATTGTTTTAGCAACCACCCATTCCATCAGCATGATGACCATATAAGGCAAAGAATGTATGTCACAATTTTAAAAATAAATAAATAGCGGAATTTCAATCCCCTCTGTAATGCAGGTTATAATATAATATAATTATATATGATATTATAATTATGAACAAATAATATAATTTGTTATGTCTGTTGAAGTATATCCTATTAAAAAAAACATGTTATTAGTGTTAATTGTCCAAATCCCCTCTGTTAAAAAACAAACATATCAGCAAGCCTTAACACTAGACGCGCAATGTTTCTTTACCTACTTTTAGCGCGACGAGGTGTCGAATCACACGACCACTCTTCACAATTATTATGAAAAAAATAAATTATAATATTTACCTCATACAGGGCCGGCCAGGTACAGCCATACCATACAATGCCCAGGTCTGTATTAACCCTTCCTTGATATACATACAAAATCAGGGGATGTCATTTATGTTATTCGTAAGCAATTAGACCTAATGTTATTTAGACGCAGGATGGAATTGAATTGGTGTCGGCCAATTCTTATTTTATTATTACTTTATACTTTTATTTGTATAGCACTTTTCCTGCAAACGTTGCAGCTCAAAGTGCTTTAATCATTATAATCATAATTTCATTATTTAGTCATTTAAAGGCAATATTAAAAATATTTTTTGGGGAGAAGGTTTTTTGTCTTAACTTATTGAAATTTGCTGAGGTTGCATCCCTAATGTAAACTGGCAGTGCATTGGCAGAATGCAGCCTCACCAAATCTTCTTCTTTTGTACATGTGGTACACAGAGCAAGCCAGCATCAGAAGACCTGAGAGCTCTATTGGGCTGATATACTAGCAAAAGGTCTTTCAGATATTCTGGTGCTGTGCCAGTGAGAGCTTTATAAACAAGCAGAAGGATCTTAACATCTATTCTGAACTTAACAGGAAGCCAGTGTAGAGTCTCTAAAATAGGAGTTATATGAGCTCTTCTGCTTGTTTTGGTTAAACTCTCGCTGCTGCATTTTGGACTAATTGCAGCTGGCCAATAGTTTTCTACGGAAGACCAGAAAGGAGACCGTTACAATAGTCCAAACGGGTAATAACAAAAGCATGTATCTCGAGGGGGACGAGGCGGCGTACAGGGATGAGGTAGAGCAACTGAGCAAGCTGTGCAAGGTTAACAACCTGCTGCTAAACAAGTCAAAGACCCAGGAATTCATCGTAGACTTCAGGAGGAAAAAGTCCGAGATCCAGCCCCTGCTCATCGACGGAGAGAGCGTGGAGAGAGTCTCAACCCTCCGATTCCTGGGACATCTTCTGAAACTCTTTTTTTTTTAGGACTTTTATTCTGAACGTTTTTTGGGGGACTTTTATTCTGAAACTTTTTGGGGGGACTTTTATTCTGAAACTTTTTTTTTAGGACTTTTATTCTGAAACTTTTTTTTTAGGACTTTTATTCTGAAACTTTTTGGGGAGGATTTTTATTCTGAAACTTTTTTTTTTAGGACTTTTTACCAGCAAGGTACGGTTCGGTACGGCACACATTGTATCCTACCCGTACCATATTTTCAGAAACGCTTCTCCATTATACACAACACGACCCGGGACAGTAGGAGGAGTTATGTGTCATAAGAGCACTTCACTTGGACACTACTTAATTTCCAATCATAGTGGAGGTATGATATATGGCAGATATATATATATATATATATATATATATATATATATATATATATAGGCTATATATACATACAGGTGGAAAGGCTTTTTTAAAGGCATTTTTAACGAACTCCCAGCAGTCAAAACACGAAATTCTCTGATCACTACCTTTTCCAGTTGAACATAAACTAAACTATTTAAATGCTATTGTTTGCGAAAGATACTTACATTTTTTTTTAGAGGATGCAAAGTTATAATGTAGCGTAGGCTATGGAGATGTTGTAGTTGATCCCAAAGTCTGTTCAAACCCAGGCAGCAAGACCAGCAGGAAAACACAACTAGATCTTCTATAATTCTAACTGGATAGTTCTTTGTTTCCAATCATAGTCAGCTAGATTACTTACTTAGCTAGCTTACCTTTACTTATCAAATGTACATTTTGTGATATAAAACCAGTGCACACACACCGACAATGCATGTCTAGCATAGGCACAGCACATCGCCATAATAGCGATCTATGATGCATTGAAATGACTATGATGCATTGAAATGACATTAAACTAAGATAATAAGATGGTTATCATAATTTTTCAAATCTTTATTAATAAGTTATTACAGAAACAGTAAGTGACATTTTCCGAGAGCGAAATCTGTTGTGGTATTTAAAAATGGCGGTTGAGGATGAACTCTGAACATGGAATGACGATGTTGTGACGATTTTCATTGACCAATCAACAATCTGCAGCGTCACACGTCACACACAGCCTGGCAAAAAGTACCTCTCGCTACCCCTCTGAAACGAGAACTAAAACGGCTCGGCCCTGCTCGGTTGGCAGTGGAGAAAGCAAAACAAACCGGTACGGCACGGGTCGGCACGGTAGTGGAAAAGCGCCATAACATAGTCACGCACGCACATACGTAAATTGAAAATAAAATTGTCGCCTTCAAAATAAAAGCAATGCAATTGTTCTGGACGCATTGCCTACACTTATTTACGTTATTTCTATTATTATGAAAACACTTTTTTTTTTACCTCACACAGAGCCAGCCAGGGACAGCCATAGGGCCGCATGCAATGCCTAGGTCTGGGCTAGATGGTCAGTCAACCACCAACGATTACATGCGTAATTAGTGCAGAGGCAACTGTAGCGCTTACTAACGTAAGACAATGAGGGAAAGCAGCATCCACCAGCAGTGAATGAAATGTAAATGTATTTGACCTTTACATTATGTGATCTTCATAACTGAATTAAGTATTTAAGCAACAGTAAGTGCTCCCTCATCTTTTTATGGGTAAAATTACTTAATTGAAATATTATAGTTTATAATAGTATAATTTAAGCAAAAAATACTTAAGGGTAAGTGGGAATAAAATGGAGTGTCCTACTCATTGACTCACAAATGTCACCTTTTTTGTATCTGGTAGCTTCCTCTTCAAATCGTGTGCATATGCAGAAACACAACAGCTAATGTCTGACAATGCAAGTCTATTATAATATTATGTATAATTACTTTTGGGAGGAAGTTGTTGTTTGGAACTTCAAAATGAATGTCGCCGCACGGCCAGAGGTGGCAGTGTTCCAACAAAGTTACGCCTTGCTCCTTTAAATAGCAGAATTTCAATCCCCTCTGTAATGCAGGTTATAATATAATATAATTATATATTATATTATAATTATGAACAAATAATATTATGTTTTATGTCTGTTGAAATATATCCTATAAAAAAACACGTTATTAGTAGTTGTCCATACTCCCCTCTGCTAAAAAAACAAACATATCAGCAAGCCTTACGTGGAGAACATATTCGTTTTACTATGTCATGTGTGGAGTATGGCACTATCGATGTGCAATTCCATATTGCAAGACGCTTGTGACACTCACTCAATACAAAATAATATTACACTATACAGCACTTCAAATTAGACATTCCGAACTTATAGAAAATATGTGTAATTCAGGTTTTCCACAGCAATATAGATAGATGGATTTTTATGAATTAATACACTTGTTTATTGGTGTTTGCTTTACCTGAGTGCCTACTGAAATAGCTGAATTTAGCAAAGTTATCTAGTTGAACTGCAGTCAATTAGCACCGTTTCTATCTAAAGGATGTTGACTGAAGAGTTATTCTGCATAATGAGACACACAGTAAGGTATTAAAATGACAATCTCCTCAGAGAAACTTCAAATACAGTTTAGTAGCGGCTATTAGGCTAGGGCTGCACAATATATTGTATGACTATCGATATTGCAATCTCAATAATACAAAAAGTAATGGACACAGTACATTATGTAACAAAAACAGCAGTCAGTGATCATTTAAAATGTTTATTTAGAATTCAAACATTACATTTATAACACTACTTTAAAATACTACAACAAATACTTACTTATGTTTCTAAAAGAGCCAACACAAAGTCAATAATATTGCAATTAAAATATAACAAATTAATTCTTAAATTAAATTGAATGATACATTGAAAGATAAATGGGATGTTTAAGTCCTCATGTCCTAATTGAGTTCTTGAGACATGGTCTCATATCCTGAGTAGCTTGCAGTTTGGGTGGACCACTGGTCCGTCTCCCCGGTCCCTGCCTATCTTTTTGTGGTTGGGAAGAGGGTTGCTGGGGCCAGGCAGAGGGTTGCTGGGGCCAGGCAGAGAGTTGCTAGGGCCAGGCAGAGGGTTGCTGGGGCCAGGCAGAGGGTTGCTAGGGCCAGGCAGAGGGTTGCTGGGGCCAGGCAGAGGGTTGCTGGGGCCAGGCCTGGCTCTCTTGCCGTTTGGTTGGACCACTGGTCCGTCTCCCCGGTCCCTGCCTCTCTTGTTGTGGTTGGGAAGAGGGTTGCTGGGGCCAGGCAGAGGGTTGCTAGGGCCAGGCAGAGGGTTGCTGGGGCCAGGTCTGGCTCTTTTGCGGTTTGGGTGGACCACTGGTCCGTCTCCCCGGTCCCTGCCTCTCTTGTTGTGGTTGGGAAGAGGGTTGCTGGGGCCAGGCAGAGGGTTGCTAGGGCCAGGCAGAGGGTTGCTGGGGCCAGGCAGAGGGTTGCTAGGGCCAGGCAGAGGGTTGCTGGGGCCAGGCCTGGCTCTCTTGCGGTTTGGTTGGACCACTGGTCCATCTACCCAGTCCCTGCCTCTCGTGTGTTGGTTGGGCCGAGCACTGCTGGGGCCAGGCTGAGGGTTGCTGGGGCCAGGCAGAGGGTCCGCTCTAGGTCGATCTGAGAGAGAAAGTTCAGAGAGCCGGGATAGAAGAAGGGTGATCTCCAAAAGCAAATGGTCTCTCTGGCTGCTAGCAGGGCTCCCTACTCTTGGCCCAGCAGGAGAGAAGCCCCAAGCTGCAGACCAAACAGGACAGGCATGTAGAGTATGAATAATTTGCTTACACAAACAAAACCAAATAACAAAGATTAGCAGATAAGGGAGAAAATAAAGGTTAGCCCTTACCTGATAAGTCGTCAGAGTCAGAGTCACTTTGGGGCTCCTCGCCACTGGCAACAGTGGAGTAGAGGCCTGAAAGAACAGTCTGAGACTTGTAGAACTGGAAGGCGTTGGAATTCATAGTATTGCACGACTGCATTTCACCAGCAAGGTTTGTGGTTTGAATGTAACTTTTCTGTCTTTCCTGAAAAGAACACAGTTGGAGTTGAAGTTTCAGTTCAATGACTTTCATCATTGAAGTTTGTTTTCAAAAAGCTTGTCTATGAAATATTGTTTTAGCAACCACCCATTCCATCAGCATGATGACCATATAAGGCAAAGAATGTATGTCACAATTTTAAAAATAAATAAATAGCGGAATTTCAATCCCCTCTGTAATGCAGGTTATAATATAATATAATTATATATGATATTATAATTATGAACAAATAATATAATTTGTTATGTCTGTTGAAGTATATCCTATTAAAAAAAACATGTTATTAGTGTTAATTGTCCAAATCCCCTCTGTTAAAAAACAAACATATCAGCAAGCCTTAACACTAGACGCGCAATGTTTCTTTACCTACTTTTAGCGCGACGAGGTGTCGAATCACACGACCACTCTTCACAATTATTATGAAAAAAATAAATTATAATATTGACCTCATACAGGGCCGGCCAGGGACAGCCATACCATACAATGCCCAGGTCTGTATTAACCCTTCCTTGATATACATACAAAATCAGGGGATGTCATTTATGTTATTCGTAAGCAATTAGACCTAATGTTATTTAGACGCAGGATGGAATTGAATTGGTGTCGGCCAATTCTTATTTTATTATTACTTTATACTTTTATTTGTATAGCACTTTTCCTGCAAACGTTGCAGCTCAAAGTGCTTTAATCATTATAATCATAATTTCATTATTTAGTCATTTAAAGGCAATATTAAAAATATTTTTTGGGGAGAAGGTTTTTTGTCTTAACTTATTGAAATTTGCTGAGGTTGCATCCCTAATGTAAACTGGCAGTGCATTGGCAGAATGCAGCCTCACCAAATCTTCTTCTTTTGTACATGTGGTACACAGAGCAAGCCAGCATCAGAAGACCTGAGAGCTCTATTGGGCTGATATACTAGCAAAAGGTCTTTCAGATATTCTGGTGCTGTGCCAGTGAGAGCTTTATAAACAAGCAGAAGGATCTTAACATCTATTCTGAACTTAACAGGAAGCCAGTGTAGAGTCTCTAAAATAGGAGTTATATGAGCTCTTCTGCTTGTTTTGGTTAAACTCTCGCTGCTGCATTTTGGACTAATTGCAGCTGGCCAATAGTTTTCTACGGAAGACCAGAAAGGAGACCGTTACAATAGTCCAAACGGGTAATAACAAAAGCATGTATCTCGAGGGGGACGAGGCGGCGTACAGGGATGAGGTAGAGCAACTGAGCAAGCTGTGCAAGGTTAACAACCTGCTGCTAAACAAGTCAAAGACCCAGGAATTCATCGTAGACTTCAGGAGGAAAAAGTCCGAGATCCAGCCCCTGCTCATCGACGGAGAGAGCGTGGAGAGAGTCTCAACCCTCCGATTCCTGGGACATCACATGCGGGATGACCTGGCCTGGAAGGACAACACAAAAGGCACCATCAAGAGGGCACAACAGCGGCTATACACCCTGAGATGCCTCAGGAAAGAACACAACAAGCAGGAGATACTGGTGGCCTTCTACCGCGGCGCAGTGGAGAGCATCCTCACCTACGGCATCTGCAACTGGTTCTACAGCTGCACAACAGCGGAGAGAAACGCGCTACAGAGAGTCGTGAGAACAGCACAGAAGATCACCGGCGCCCCCCTCCCCTCTCTGGAAGAGCTGTACAACACACGCTGTCTCAGGAAGGCCTCCAAGATCTCCAGGGACCCGACCCACCCTGGGCACGTACACTTTATCAGGCTGCCCTCGAAAAGGAGGTACAGGACCCCGGCCGCTAAGACAAACAGACTGAAGAACTGCTTCTACCACAGGGCCGTCAAGGCCCTGAACACAGCAAAGGCCTAAGTTCTGTGCCCAGGACAGTCTGGACGGATTGTATGGCAGCTAGTGCTGAGGCACAAACATGTACATTGCAAGCCTGCAAACTGTGACACTTTAAATAACGTGAAAAAATACTTTTGTGCAATATGACAACCCTAGTTGACTATCTGTGCAGTATAGTACAGTGGATTGTGTACATAGCCTTTATTTATGTAAACCAGCTCCTTACCTTCTTGTGATTTTATTCTTTTTCTAAAAGTTTTTTTTTTTTTTTTTTTTTTCTAACACCAGGGGAGCCACCCCTCCTAAATTTCGTTGTTTGGTACCTGTACTGTAGCAATGACAATAAAGTCCATTCATTCATGCATTAACCCTTCTGCATTTCAGCTGTGCAACAACACACCTTTGCCAGACTCCAACCTTCCCTCTCTGACTCTCTTCCACGCCTTCGTCACCTCCCGCCTGGAGGCCTATTGCAATGGAGTCCAGTTCGGGGTTCTCAGTAAAGCCCTGGACAGGCTCCAGTATGTGTAGAACTCGGCTGCCAGGGTTCTCACCCACACCAAGCCCTGGAAGCACATCACCCCCACCCTCATTCACCTCCACTGGCTTCCAGTCAAGTGCCACATCACAGACAAAATCCTCCTTCTCACATACAAATCCCTCCATGGATGCGCCCCCCAGTACCTATCCGACCTTCTCTGCCAACATACCCCATCCCGGAACCTGCGGTCCTCAGACATGGGTCTGCTTTCCACCCCCCCGCACCAACCTACGGACCTTCGGGGACAGAGCCTTCAGCGTGGCAGCTCCCACCCTCTGGAACTCTCTCCCGGCAGTGATTCGCAATGCCCCTACCCTGGTCACTTTCAAATCAGCCCTCAAAACTCATCTGTTCACCAAGGCATTTGACCCCTAGTTTAGATTTGTCGCTGTCACTGTCTCTTTGTTTTTTGTTTGTTTCTGTTGTGTGTCTGACTTTCTGTCTGTAAATTCTGTGAAGCGTACTTGGGTTTGTGAAAGGCACTATATAAAACCAAGTTATTATTATTACCTGATTCTAATGATCCTGATGAACAACTGAATAGTAGAATCAGGTGTGTTACTTTTCCATTTTGGTATGTCATATGCAGGTGGTTATCAGAGAGAGAGCAAGAGAGAGAGAGAGGTACAATACAACAATTGTCATTACATTGTAGGTGACATTAAGTGAATTATTGGTGTATTTTCGTCTCCCCTTGAGAGATCATGGATAATAGCTCTCTGGATTGGGTGTTTGGTAAATGCACTGACTTATATAGCGCCTTATACCAAAGCGCTTTACAATGGCCTCTCATTCACCCATTCACACACACATTCACACACCAATGGCGGTAAGGTACCATGCAAGGCGCTGGCCCGCTCATTGGGAGCAATTTGGTGTTCAGTGTCTTGCCCAAGGACACCTCGACATGTGGCCAGCCGGGGTTCGAACCACCAATCTGCTGACCTTGCAATTATTAGACACCGGTTCTACAGCCACCCCTGTTTGGATACAACTAGAGGTCTGTATTCTAATAATAATATATCAGAGACGCAGGTAAGATGACATACTCAAAAAGGCTGGTAGTATTTAGAGTTGGGAATGTACAGGCAGGTCTAGTGGTCCTCTGTGGCTTTTACAGGCTGGTTTACTAGACCTCTGTCGCTCAGTTGGTAGAGCATGGCGCTAACAACACTTCCATTGTGGGTTTGATTTCCGCTGGGACCATATAGTGAAAAATGTATCCATGTACCACCGGAATGTAAGTCACTTTGGATAGAAGTGTCAACTAAATGGCATATATTATATTAGGTCTATTATGCTTCCATTCATGCCCTTTATGATGTTTTTAACTGATGTTTTTAACTCCTCAAACCTTCACTATTCACCCTCTTCTATTACATTACCCTATTCTATTTTATTTCTTTATTTTAAATCAATGAGACACACATTCACTGTGGAACGTTTCAAAAGGTCAGTGAGGGGTAAAGGAGTTGTGGACATGTCTATCAAGAAAAGAAAAGAACCAATCATGCCTTTGCATTCAACCAACCAACCATGCCTTTGCATGGGGAGACACTCATAAGGCTGATAATGCACTGTCAATAAAGAAATATCAAACCGTTTAGCAGGCAGATTTTTTTTCATCAGAGCTAGAGGTCTTGTTTTTTAATACATCAGTGGTACAGCATTTTAGAGGAGAATGATCTGATACTTAATATGAGTGGATTGCCCTCTAAAATGGAAAAACATGAGCCTTTATCGGTACAGTTCAACACACAAACACACTAGCACAAAGACATAATCGACATAAATTACAATAAAAGAGAGAGAGAGAGAGAGAGAGAGAGAGAGAGAGAGAGAGAGAGAGAGAGAGAGAGAGAGAGAGAGAGAGAGAGAGAGAGAGAGAGAGAGAGAGAGAGAGAGCAGGGAGATATCAAACCAGCACTAATGAGGAGGGAATCCTACTTTGAGATCTATATATTCAAAGCACTGCGTACATTTTCCATTGACATTGCATATCTGGGTTACACGCATGCATCTTGAGTCAGGATTGCACCGTAAGTAATTAAAGTGTTATCGTCTGAACTGCCAGCAGGTGTCACTGGCTACACAGCTACTTCTGTCACTCTCTAGCCAAACATGAAAAGTGACTTTCAGTGTGAGCACAAGAAACTAGGTCCACCTGTTTATTTTTTCAAGTCAGGAACCATGACTATTTATGGGGTCAGAGGTGAGAGAAGACTCAGTTGGAGATAACTTGCGCTTACTTTGTGTTTTAATATCAAAGTTAGTCATTTGTAACGTATGTGTGTTTTCAATGTTCAACTAGATGGGATGTATTGTTTCAAGTTTCCATGTGGTCATTTGTTACGTAATAGATGTGTTATTTTTCCAAGGTCCGAAATGACCATTTGTTATATTCATTTGTTGTTATTATTGTTAATTCTGGCACACAAAATATGTTCCATAGGTAGCCAGGGCATAGGTAGCCAGAGCACACGCAGCGTTTATGTAAGTAACGTGTGATTGATATCCAATACAAAGGTCCATTCTGTTTCTTGTTGTATTGGGCTGGGCTTTGTCGCATGGCCTTTCTAAAACTCACTGACCAAATAGTGAGAGACATGACACCACAATGTGAGTGGCTGCCAATTACCAGAATGCAGAGAGAGAGAGAGAGAGAGAGAGAGAGAGAATATGATACACAATTATGCATAATTGATAATGTATGTTCAGCATTTACGTGCACCTTGTTCTTGAGCAGTATAATAATCCTGTAATAATAACATAACAACAATAAAATAACATATTTGATGTTAGGTGCACCTCTGAGAACATTTACTGTCTTAAAAGAGTGATGACACAAATACAAATAACTGATGAGTCTGCAGGATCTGATGCTTCCAATCCATGTATTAACCCAGGTGTGGGCAATGCATTTTCACAATGGGCCACATGAGAAACCGGGACTATTGTGGAGGGCCGGACCAGTAGGCTGAACTTAATTCTGCTCAATATTACTTTTATCGCTTTATAAAAAGCAGTAAATTATATGGTTTTGACTAGCTGCTACTGGTAAGAATACATGTTACGATAAGGCTATGAAAATGTGGAGTAGGTCAAATATAGAAGAGTAAGAGGACGCATTTAAACACAGGGAAGTAAATGCAGCTATAGTTTTGACCTTTGGCAACATCAGTTTGTGCTTATTATTTATTAACATTACATACATCCAACATTACGAGTCACAGTGTAGTATTTCTACCTTCTGAAATTATGGCTAGGACTGGTGATATCAAGTGAAAGGTTCTTTATATACAAATCTGGTGACAATTTCTTTTTCAATAAAACAAGCTATTAGATATTCACTTTCAATTCAATGTACAATTCACATTTCTCAAAAACAACAAACTGTCAACTTATATGATGTCTTTCTACAAGACATTCTGGAACCTGCAGTTCTTCTTCTTCTTAGCTAATACAACAGAAATGTACTTCTGTGAATCAATCATGTAACATATGTATCAATCTCTTAACTGTGAATCAATCATGTAACATATTAATCAATCTATTTTAACTGTGAATCAATCATGTAACATATTAATCAATCTATTTTAACTGTCTAACCAACTATAAAGTTACAACACACAGAGCTAAGCATCTGAGTAGAAAAAGAAAGTGCTTTTGATATTTCTCAGTTCTTTTTTGTGTTCAGTGAGAAAAGTCCAGTCTGCCTTGGGCTTGAACAAGTGCACTGAAGTCTGGTTGAATGTCTGAGGTGGAGATAAGAAGGACAGCTGACAGGTGATCATCAGTGAGAGAGGATCTGTATCTGGATTTGTTGAACTTCATCACTGAGAATGTTTGTTCACATGTGTAGGTAGATCCAAAGAGAACTAGCATCCTCTGAGCATGCCTCCTCATGTGTGGAAAGTTCTCCTCTTTGAGAGAAGAGTAAAAGTCCAGCAGTGATACTGACTTAAAGTGCTCTGCCAGTAGTGTATCAGACTGCAGGTCAATGAGTTCGAGCTGAACGTCGCTTGGTGTATTATCCACACTGCAGGTTAAGGGAGAACAAATCATGTTAATTTCATTCTCAACTGTTTTGAAGTCTTGAAATCGACTTTTATTCTGAAACTTTTTTGGGGGGACTTTTATTCTGAAACTTTTTTTAGGGCTTTTATTCTGAAACCTTTTTTTAGGACTTTTATTCTGAAACCTTTTTTTAGGACTTTTATTCTGAAACTATTTTTTTTTTAGGACTTTTATTCTGAACGTTTTTGGGGGGACTTTTATTCTGAAACTTTTTGGGGGGGACTTTTATTCTGCAACTATTTTTTTTAAGGACTTTTTTTCTGAAACCTTTTTTTTAGGACTTTTATTCTGAAACTATTTTTTTTAGGACTTTTATTCTGAAACTATTTTTTTTTTAGGACTTTTATTCTGAACGTTTTTTGGGGGACTTTTATTCTGAAACTTTTTGGGGGGACTTTTTTTAGGACTTTTATTCTGAAACTTTTTTTTAGGACTTTTATTCTGAAACTTTTTTGGGAGGATTTTTATTCTGAAACTTTTTTTTTTAGGACTTTTTACCAGCAAGGTACGGTTCGGTACGGCACACATTGTATCCTACCCGTACCATATTTTCAGAAACGCTTCTCCATTATACACAACACGACCCGGGACAGTAGGAGGAGTTATGTGTCATAAGAGCACTTCACTTGGACACTACTTAATTTCCAATCATAGTGGAGGTATGATATATGGCAGATATATATATATATATGTATATATAGGCTATATATACATACAGGTGGAAAGGCTTTTTTAAAGGCATTTTTAACGAACTCCCAGCAGTCAAAACACGAAATTCTCTGATCACTACCTTTTCCAGTTGAACATAAACTAAACTATTTAAATGCTATTGTTTGCGAAAGATACTTACATTTTTTTTCAGAGGATGCAAAGTTATAATGTAGCGTAGGCTATGGAGATGTTGTAGTTGATCCCAAAGTCTGTTCAAACCCAGGCAGCGAGACCAGCAGGAAAACACAACTAGATCTTCTATAATTCTAACTGGATAGTTCTTTGTTTCCAATCATAGTCAGCTAGAATACTTACTTAGCTAGCTTACCTTTACTTATCAAATGTACATTTTGTGATATAAAAGCAGTGCACACACACCGACAATGCATGTCTAGCATAGGCACAGCACATCGCCATAATAGCGATCTATGATGCATTGAAATGACTATGATGCATTGAAATGACATTAAACTAAGATAATAAGATGGTTATCATAATTTTTCAAATCTTTATTAATAAGTTATTACATTGCCTACACTTATTTACGTTATTTCTATTATTATGAAAACACTTTTTTTTTTACCTCACACAGAGCCAGCCAGGGACAGCCATAGGGCCGCATGCAATGCCTAGGTCTGGGCTATAGATGGTCAGTCAACCACCAACGATTACATGCGTAATTAGTGCAGAGGCAACTGTAGCGCTTACTAACGTAAGACAATGAGGGAAAGCAGCATCCACCAGCAGTGAATGAAATGTAAATGTCTTTGACCTTTACATTATGTGATCTTCATAACTGAATTAAGTATTTAAGCATCAGTAAGTGCTCCCTCATCTTTTTATGGGTAAAATTACTTAATTGAAATATTATAGTTTATAATAGTATAATTTAAGCAAAAAATACTTAAGGGTAAGTGGGAGAATAAAATGGAGTGTCCTACTCATTGACTCACAAATTTCACCTTTTTTGTATCTGGTAGCTTCCTCTTCAAATCGTGTGCATATGCAGAAACACAACAGCTAATGTCTGACAATGCAAGTCTATTATAATATTATGTATAATTACTTTTGGGAGGAAGTTGTTGTTTGGAACTTCAAAATGAATTTCGCCGCACGGCCAGAGGTGGCAGTGTTCCAACAAAGTTACGCCTTGCTCCTTTAAATAGCAGAATTTCAATCCCCTCTGTAATGCAGGTTATAATATAATATAATTATATATTATATTATAATTATGAACAAATAATATTATGTTTTATGTCTGTTGAAATATATCCTATAAAAAAACACGTTATTAGTAGTTGTCCATACTCCCCTCTGCTAAAAAACAAACATATCAGCAAGCCTTACGTGGAGAACATATTCGTTTTACTATGTCATGTGTGGAGTACGGCACTATCGATGTGCAATTCCATATTGCAAGACGCTTGTGACACTCACTCAATACAAAATAATATTACACTATACAGCACTTCAAATTAGACATTCCGAACTTATAGAAAATATGTGTAATTCAGGTTTTCCACAGCAATATAGATAGATGGATTTTTATGAATTAATACACTTGTTTATTGGTGTTTGCTTTACCTGAGTGCCTACTGAAATAGCTGAATTTAGCAAAGTTATCTAGTTGAACTGCAGTCAATTAGCACCGTTTCTATCTAAAGGGTGTTGACTGAAGAGTTATTCTGCATAATGAGACACACAGTAAGGTATTAAAATGACAATCTCCTCAGAGAAACTTCAAATACAGTTTAGTAGCGGCTATTAGGCTAGGGCTGCACAATATATTGTATGACTATCGATATTGCAATCTCAATAATACAAAAAGTAATGGACACAGTACATTATGTAACAAAAACAGCAGTCAGTGATCATTTAAAATGTTTATTTAGAATTCAAACATTACATTTATAACACTACTTTAAAATACTACAACAAATACTTATGTTTCTAAAAGAGCCAACACAAAGTCAATAATATTGCAATTAAAATATAACAAATTAATTCTTAAATTAAATTGAATGATACATTGAAAGATAAATGGGATGTTTAAGTCCTCATGTCCTAATTGAGTTCTTGAGACATGGGGCCCTATTATGCACTTCATCAATAAGACGAGGCGGTAGATCTAAACTTAAGACGTGGAGGCGTGGTCAAGGCCACTTTGCTATTATGCGTGCTGTAGTGGGCACCTAAAACCCGGCGCTAAGCAAAGAAATTAGTCATGGGTGTGTTTTGGGCGTCTTCTCAATCAACCCAATCAGCGTGCCAGGTGCCATTCCCTTTAAGAACCGGCTGCGTTGAGTCATTAGCGCTATGCTATTATGGAAGTCCTAAGAAGGAGGTCAGCGCGCTTCTCTGCCTCTCCCTTCTGAAATAAAGCATTTATACTGTGATCGTAATTGACGTCTTGCCGTGGAGCCACGTGCGTGTTCATGTGTGCCCTCAGCGCTCGTGTTTCAAAACGTGCATGAAGTCTAAACTTAAGAACTTTTCAAACCACTTCTTAGCGATAGGAGCAAAGTCAGATCGAATAATAGCAGGGGCGCCTAGTGCACTTCATTACCATATGAACACTCCCACAATGAGCAATATATGCACGGGAGTTTTACGTCTTATGTGTGGGCGCCTATCGACACCTGCATAATAGCAGTAGCGCGTATGAAGCGCATAATAAGGGTGGCGGTAGGTCTTAACCTGGCGGTGCGTCTTAATTAACACTTAAGACGGCAAGTTAAGAAGTGCATAATAGGGCCCATGGTCTCATATCCTGAGTAGCTTGCAGTTTGGGTGGACCACTGGTCCGTCTCCCCGGTCCCTGCCTCTCTTTTTGTGGTTGGGAAGAGGGTTGCTGGGGCCAGGCAGAGGGTTGCTGGGGCCAGGCAGAGGGTTGCTAGGGCCAGGCAGAGGGTTGCTGGGGCCAGGCAGAGGGTTGCTAGGGCCAGGCAGAGGGTTGCTGGGGCCAGGCAGAGGGTTGCTGGGGCCAGGCCTGGCTCTCTTGCGGTTTGGTTGTACCACTGGTCCGTCTCCCCGGTCCCTGCCTCTCTTGTTGTGCTTGGGAAGAGGGTTGCTGGGGCCAGGCAGAGGGTTGCTAGGGCCAGGCAGAGGGTTGCTGGGGCCAGGCCTGGCTCTTTTGCGGTTTGGGTGGACCACTGGTCCATCTCCCCGGTCCCTGCCTCTCTTGTTGTGGTTGGGAAGAGGGTTGCTGGGGCCAGGCAGAGGGTTGCTAGGGCCAGGCAGAGGGTTGCTGGGGCCAGGCAGAGGGTTGCTAGGGCCAGGCAGAGGGTTGCTGGGGCCAGGCCTGGCTCTCTTGCGGTTTGGTTGGACCACTGGTCCATCTACCCAGTCCCTGCCTCTCGTGTGTTGGTTGGGCCGAGCACTGCTGGGGCCAGGCTGAGGGTTGCTGGGGCCAGGCAGAGGGTCCGCTCTAGGTCGATCTGAGAGAGAAAGTTCAGAGAGCCGGGATAGAAGAAGGGTGATCTCCAAAAGCAAATGGTCTCTCTGGCTGCTAGCAGGGCTCCCTACTCTTGGCCCAGCAGGAGAGAAGCCCCAAGCTGCAGACCAATTGACCTCATACAGGGCCGGCCAGGGACAGCCATACCATACAATGCCCAGGTCTGTATTAACCCTTCCTTGATATACATACAAAATCAGGGGTTGTCATTTATGTTATTCGTAAGCAATTAGACCTAATGTCATTTAGACGCAGGATGGAATTGAATTGGTGTCGGCCAATTCTTATTTTATTATTACTTTATACTTTTATTTGTATAGCACTTTTCCTGCAAACGTTGCAGCTCAAAGTGCTTTAATCATTATATAATCATAATGTCATTATTTAGTAATTTAAAGGCAATATTAAAAATATTTTTTGGGGAGAAGGTTTTTTGTCTTAACTTATTGAAATTTGCTGAGGTTGCATCCCTAATGTAAACTGGCAGTGCATTGGCAGAATGCAGCCTCACCAAATCTTCTTCTTTTGTACATGTGGTACACAGAGCAAGCCAGCATCAGAAGACCTGAGAGCTCTATTGGGCTGATATACTAGCAAAAGGTCTTTCAGATATTCTGGTGCTGTGCCAGTGAGAGCTTTATAAACAAGCAGAAGGATCTTAAAATCTATTCTGAACTTAACAGGAAGCCAGTGTAGAGTCTCTAAAATAGGAGTTATATGAGCTCTTCTGCTTGTTTTGGTTAAAACTCTCGCTGCTGCATTTTGGACTAATTGCAGCTGGCCAATAGCTTTCTACGGAAGACCAGAAAGGAGACCGTTACAATAGTCCAAACGGGTAATAACAAAAGCATGCATTAACCCTTCTGCATCAGCTTGCCGGGGGGAATGTCTAACTTTTGCAATAATCCGTAGATGATAAAAAGCATTTCGAGGGATAGATTTGATGTGAGGCTCAAAGCTTAAGTCAGAATCTATAATCACACCTAGATTCTTAGCTTCATGTTTGCAGTTTGAAAACAAGTAGAAAAACAACAACTTGAAAGCAAGTTTGATGTAGTGCAAGCTACCATCTGTCAATCCAAAACTCTGCTGCCCCCGTTGACGAAACATCCATCAATGAAAAGATCTGCTAGTACTCCCCCCCTGCCCCCCTGTCGATGAAATAACCGTCAATCAAAAACTGAGCTAGCACTGCACCCCCGCCCCATCGCCGAAACGTCGCAATGGGGGGCCACAATAAAAACCAAAGTAAAAAAAGAAAGGCATTTTGATTGAGGAGTAAACAAAACACATCCTTCCTATTGACAACAACAGACAAAAGGCCCTGGCACAAACAAAGCTCATGGTCTTTTGTCTGTATTGACTTTTATTTCTACACATGTGAGACTGCATGAACAGAAAATGTCAAATTGTTGTCCCCTTTATTTATGGAATGGCCCCTAAGCAACATAACAGAATCTCCCTTCATTCAAGGCTAGATGGGGCCATTATCATATTGGTAATACTCATCCAATCCTTCTAAGTCGACATGGGACTAGTCAAACACAAGAATGGTCTGGTGGACCAACACGTCAAACTTGCCCTTCATTAAGCTAATAGAAACACAATCGAAAACGGACAGCGCATAGCCATTGGCTTTACTTCACATCAATCATCTCCCACATCGCTTCGCCCCCAGTGCTTGCACATCACACATTTCTGATTCAGAGCTTTGCCCCACAGTTGTGTGATTAGCTGAAATCAAATAATACATCTAATACTTTGCTCAGTAAATTAATTCCTGTTGAGGCCAGGTTTGGCATTGTTATTACAGGCGTATATGAACTGTGAGCAATAGCCTGGGAACAAGGTTAACAGGTCAACAGGTTAACTAACAGGTTAAGTTATTCAATAGGGCATGTAGGGTGCTGTGCTTGATACTCAAAACTCATTCATTCTGGAGCCCTCCTTCATTAGGGTGGAGCTACGTAGCAGCTGTGTCCAATCGGGTTGTGGGAACCTGGTTGGTGTAGCACATCATGAGGCAGCACTATTCACCAATCAGTCGGTGGGAACCTGGATGAGCTATGCATAATTATGACCCAGTCATGTTAGTCCCTTCCCCTTGTGATATCTGAGGTGTGTGTGTGTGTGTGTGTGTGTGTGTGTGTGTGTGTGTGTGTGTGTGTGTGTGTGCGTGTGGGGGGGTGGGGGCTTTCAGGAGCTCCTGTGTTCTCAGGGGCAGGCTGTAGGGCTAGGTTCCACCTCTCTCTCATTCCATCTAGCCCTTCCATCCATCCCTCCACACACTTTTCCTGGGTGGATTTTTTGGGGCTGTGCACATAGCCCCCCATCCCCCTTTGGATACCCTGCCCTGCAGTTCCGTTCCGGCTAGAAGGCAGGACAGGAGAGGAGAGAGGGGGAGAAAAGAGGCCAGAGAAGAGAGGATTTTGTGCTGAGGAGAGAGGGAGAGGAGAAGAGGGATAATGGCTGGTCTCTCTACGTTGTTGAAGAGCTGGGTCCTCCTGCAGACGTTGTGCCTGGCTCTGGCCCAAGTGGTGAGTGGAGAGGGGAAGCTGGTATCTTCTGTACCCAGGACAGGGTGCTTCTGTCTGGGGTACAGTCCAAGCAGGGTGTCCTGGAAAGGGCTGGTGGTGGGGGAACTGTTGTGGACTACCTTGATGTGCCGTTGCTCTGTCTGGTGATTGAATTGTAGAATGTAGTTGTGTTGGAATTACAAAAGGATAGGAATGGGTTTCAGTGCTTGAGTGTTGAGTTCAAGGTAATAGAGGCTATATCTAGATATGATTAGAACTGTAGTTGTATATCGAACTGTAGCTGTATATTATCTGTGTGTGTGTGTGTGTGTGTGTGTGTGTGTGTATGGAATATGGTTGATTTCATGTGGGCAGTTTTTTGTTTCTTTACTGGGATATATGAAGGGGAATCATCCTACCAGCTTCGGATTATGCACTTTGCCTCTGTGGACGTTTTTACCACAGCAATCCCAATATGGAATATGAACGTTTGACACCTTTTTGGAACTGGATATTTTTACCTGAAGAGCAAAGTTTGAGTGGACTAAAACTCACTTTTTACAGATGCAAAGATGAAAGCGCTTCACTGACAGGCTCAGGACAATGGCCCTGCCACAGACGGAATGCAGTTGGACACACACAGACACACAGACACACAGACACACACACACATACATACACAGACACACACACACGCACGCACACACACACACACACACACACACACACAGACACACACACAGACACACACACACACACACACACACACACACACACGCACACACACACACACACGCACACACACACAGTGTGTAGTCAAAACACTGCACATACTGTGAAGCCCCCTCTTCAAACACACACACACTCAAACACACACAAAACTCTCAACCTGAAGACTCCCTCCACCAAATCACACATACTTACTATCCAGCAGCAGACAGCTAGCAGTTTTCAAGCCCTATCAGGATGTTTTTTGGTTGAATTCCAAACGCCATTTTGATTTCTGGAGAGTACAGTACACACACACTGAATCTGAAGATTCTCTGTTTTTTACTGGATGGAACTGATTGATCAAATGAAACAAGCTGCATTCTCATGTGGGTGGGGGATGGGGGTTTGATAAACATTCCCCAGTCTCATGACCCCCCCCCTCCCCCTAACACCACCACCACCACCACCACCACCACCCTGACACCCCCATTACCCCAGTTCTCTGGACCAACCCTTTGTTTTATTTTGCCTACAAGCGATACAGGAAATGGGATTACCTCTCATTTGGATGAAACAAGTTCCCTTACACTCGTATCTGTTGGGTTTTTAATCAGTCACATAACACATATGGATATGACACTATTACTGTAGATACCAATGGTGTTGCCTTTCATGCTTGATGTCTATTTTTAGGTATTCACATGAGCTGAACAAATTGATAATTAATATTTTGTCAATTGTGTTCATTGTATTGTACATTACCTATCAAATGTAATTTATTTCAAATCTCTCCCAGTGATTCAATATGCAATATTCAATATCATTGTATAGCAATGTTAAATGTATTTTATTTAATTTCAGTTTCTCAACCAGCAAATGTTTGGATAGTGTTGTGTTATTTTTACTCTGAATATGATGACAATAGTAGATGTTCAATAGAATACAAAGAAGGCTCTGCACAAAATGCTTGCTTCAAAAGTCTTAACCCCCCATTTTAATTTTCATTTCTTCCAGAGTGGTCCACCTGGACCTCAGGGCCAGCCCGGCCCACCAGGCCCTTCTGGCACTCCCGGGTCCGACGGCATTGATGTGAGTACCCGCGCTGCTGAGCCGGCGCCAACAGGTTGTCACAAAGACCATCATTGTACACGATGAAATACCAGAGGAGCGCTCTCCTGTAGTTCCGCAGTAGTACCACTAGAGGGCGTCGAATGAAAACACAGTGGCACAAAAGACCACTGTTCCTTACAGATAGAGGGGTCTTTGAGACTGGGGATTTTACTCCACCCCCAAACAGGGGTCTGGGCTTATGTCGCAGTAAAGTGATACATTTGAAGTATTCTCAGGCTAACCAGGACCAGGTTTTAAAAACAGAATTGTCAGAATAAACTATGAATGCCGCAATGCATTGGGTTGGCTAGGCCTATATTTGACATTCTGTAGACACATGCAGAAAGTAAGCTGATCCGTTGTATCCCCACAAATACCAGATCAACTACTAATGTCAGTGTTACAGTGTTCCCTAACCCTAAAGGGTAGGATGTAATTGGTCTGTAATTGGTCTGTAATCTGTCTGTTCTGGATGTAATTGTCATATGAAGCATAATACTGTAGCTACTGACCTACTAAACGATCTCTAGTTAGTGGCTGCATCTCGTTCCTAAAAAGTGTTTCCCAATCCCCCCCCTCTGCCCCCCCTACTTTAACCCTTCACCGATCGTAGACGCCTGAGTAGATACTAGCACCACCTAGTTGTTGCCATGTCGTTTTCAACTTTCCAGTCTGTTTGATTAAGGGGGTTAAAGGAGGGGAGAATAATCCAACTATGGGGGTGGGGGTCATCAAACACCTGTTAGCTCCCACCCCCTCCCCCACCCCCACCTCTCTTGAAACTTTGCCTTTGCAGATCTGAAGGAAGACTGAATATGTGCAAAACCAATTGTGATTATGGTTGAGACCAGAATGTCTCACTTGTCCAGATTAGCTTCCTCTCTCTCGTTGCTTTGTCTCATTTCCTTGGTGATATTAGCTTTCTAATCTGAAAACAAAGGCTGGCTAAAAGTCACATGGGATGTTTATAACAGGACTTTGCTTTGAGCTGTCCAGCTTTTTCACATCAGTGCAGAGGAAAAGAGTTAAGGAGACAATGTCTCTAAGCAGAAGCACTAAGCGTTGGCTTTTAAGGCCGAGGCTGTGACATTTTGTGCAGTATTCTCTAACAAAAGTGACATCTATTTCAGTGCCATCTGCATAACAATATACAATAGGAGACATACTGTAAAGAAAGATCATTGTTAACATCATCATAATTTCTCTCTCTCTCTCTCTCTCTCTCTCTCTCTCAATTTAGGGAGATAAAGGACCTCATGGCCCTCGTGGTCCTGCAGTAAGTTAATCACGCATGCACGTGTGTGTGTGTGTGTGTGTGTGTG
Source organism: Nansenia antarctica (assembly GCF_963989245.1). Lineage (NCBI taxonomy): Eukaryota > Metazoa > Chordata > Actinopteri > Argentiniformes > Microstomatidae > Nansenia > Nansenia antarctica. The sequence continues at coordinate 58,590,674 of NC_137690.1, read as the reverse complement.
TGTGTGTATGTGTGTCTGTGTGTCTGTGTGTCTGTGTGTCTGTGTGTGTGTGTGTGTGTGTGTGTGTGTGTGTGTGAATGTGTATGTGTATGTGTATGTGTATGTGTATGTGTATGTGTATGTGTATGTGTGTATGTGTGTGTGTGTGTGTGTGTGTCTGTGTTTCTGTGTGTGTGTGTGTGTGTGTGTGTGTGTGTATGTGTGTGTGTGTGTGTGTGTGTGTGTGTGTGTGTAACTTACCTTATTACTGTCTCTGATTGTAGGGTGCAAAGGGGGAACCAGGTGAGCCAGGACCAGATGGGACTCCTGGGGAGAATGGCATTGATGTAAGTCTCCTTTCAAACCAAACCAAACCATGTTTAATTTGCCCATCAATCAATCAATCAATCAAATCAAATCTAATTTGATTCGCCACGTACATTGCATACAGCCATAATTGACATAGTGAAATTGCTTTGGGATCTTGCTCGTCACTCAACAACAGTCGACAACAATCAACAATCACTAATGGAATATAATATAGTAATGAAAGAGTCACAATAGTAGTGCATAAGGGTGTAGTGTAAGTAGCAGCAGTTGTGACTGGATAATAACAATACAGTAGTCATACAGTGTAAGTAGTAGTGTAAACAGCAGCAATAATTTACAGTAAGAGTGGAAGGTGCAATGAATGTAGTGGCATTAATGTCAGAGGTGCAAGAGCAGTGTATACTGCAGTGTATACAATTGCTGTTTGGAATGTATTTTTTTCTGCACACAAGACAACAGAGCTCTGGGCACAGGGTCAGCCTTCTGGAGCAGTTAGGGGTTAAGTGCCTTGCTTAAGGGCACGACAGCAGTGGTACACATCTTCGATATGATGCCAGCCACCGTCCAGTCATCCGGCTCCACTCCCTCCTGGGGTGGGGATCAAACCAACGACCTTCCCATTACTGGCTGGCCTCTCTAACCTTCAAGACATCTGCCACCCCAGATGATGAGTGTGTGTGTGTGTGTGTGTGTGTGTGTGTGTGTGTGTGTGTGTGTGTGTGTGTGTGTGTGTGTGGGTGTGGGTGTGTGTGTGTGCGTGTGTGCGTGCATGCGTGCGTTCGTGCGTGCGTGCGTGCGTGTATGTGTGTGTGAGACTCAGGAGCTGAGCCTGAAGGTCTTACAGTCTCACGGTCACATGCTGTTCGAGACACACACATTCTTCAGGGATTTACAACATAATCCGGCCAGGAATCTCAATCCTTATTTTTACTTCTAATGACCTGGAAGTGCCAACTCCAATCCAAGTGTTGGTTAGTTAAATTATAATGTGAATTCAGGTCACAAGTAGCAATTGCCCTAAATCTTTTTCTTCTCCCCTTTCTGTGCAGGGCTTGATCGGAGCAAAGGGCGATCGGGGTCCCCTCGGCAACCCTGGACCTAAGGCAAGGATCTATGTCCCCTAAACCTGGATCTATGCCTCAAACACCTTCATTCAGTACATGTTTAGGAAATGAACACAGGGGAGGCTGGTAGAGGTAGAAAACGGAGGACAGGCTCAGTGTAATGAATGGAACAGAACAAGGAATAGTATCAAACACGCATGTGCTTCTATCTCCACCAGCCTCCACTAAATTAACAGTATATCACTTGTCATAATCTGTATCTATTCGTTCAGATGCCTTCCCCGAAGTCCGTGAACTAAACTATTCTCTTCTTGATGCAAGAGATAAACAGCCTTGTTGTTTTTGTTGTTGTTTGTTGTTGCGTTGTACAGGGCCAGCCTGGTCCTGGTGGCGAGCCCGGGCCCACTGTGAGTATGATCGTTACATAATCTTGTCTATGAACATGAACCCACTTGACCTCAACAGCCATAACAGCTGAGGTCATCTTTTCTTTTCTTTATTATAACACTAGTCTTGCAGCAACTAGTATGGAATGTAATGACCAAGTGTTTCCTCTACTGTTATTAAGGTGGGGCGCTCTCCCTGTACCAGCTCTCTTTCTCCAGGTCTCGAAAATGTGTCCTCCATTGGTTTATGTTGACACTTTTACAACAGCTCTGGCAGCCAAAGCTGTTTCTATAGTGGGCTCTCTTCCTACACCGTACAATGCATCCTTCTTATCACCCTTCTTTGAGTGATCCCTGATCTGACAAGGTTTAATTAGTCATAGAAGTAAGATAGGGACATCGTCTTCACACCTTTCCCAGTGACATAGACAGTGATCACCATCAACAGAAGGTGGGAGAAAAAAAACATTGTATTCATGTTTGGAGTGTCCCAGACCACAGGCAGTTACCTGAGGAATACTCTAGAGGGCGCTGTGTGTCTACTTATTGTTGGCACAAAAAGACAGACTGTACACAGTCCACAGTCGTTTACTGATATGCATGGATGAAACCGTGAATAAATTACTCCCGTTGTTTGGATTTAATGCAACTAATTAATATGACACAATAACCCACATTGATTGGTTGGACAGACACAGCCCTGTTTGTCTTGTGTTTTGCTGCTCATTACAGAAGCTTTATTGAATTAAGTATTATGACGGCTAATTGTTTAAACAAATTATTGATTAACGAACCATTTTGTTATCCACTTGTTTTTCACTTGTTCAAAACCTCATCCCTCTTTCTCTACAGGGACCAGGACTTCCAGGACTGTCTGTAAGTCGCTTCATCACATTTTCTTTTCATTATTATTATTGTACATTCTGAGAAGTGTGTGATATAGTAAGTGATACAGTACAAATGCCCCATATCAGATTGTCCACTAAGTACCACCCTCTCTCTCTCTCTCTCTCTCTCTCTCTCTCTCTCTCTCTCTCTCTCTCTCTCTCTCTCTCTCTCTCTCTCTCTCTCTCTCTCTCTCTCTCTCTCTCTCTCTCTCTCTCTCTCTCTAGGGAGCCCCAGGCCCCATTGGTATCCCTGGTGAGATTGGGCTATCAGGGCCCAAGGTAGGACAACTGCTGTGCTGTCATATCTGTGGTATCTGGTCCTGTAGACCAGAGCCATGCACAGACCACACACGATCTCACACACCATAGACTGCACCAACGTCATCATGTTCTATAGTCACTCTGTTATTCTTCATCATATGTCCACCCCTCCTCTTCTTCCTCTCTTCTCAGGGTTCGATGGGATCACCTGGAGCTCCAGGAACATCCGGACCCATTGGGAAACCAGTAAGTGCACTCCCAATGTTAGCAACTACAGTCAAGTTACATGTGACATGTTACAGGTTGTATATCTGTAGCCCTTAAGACTACTTAGTAATGCTCCATGTTGACAGGGAAACAAAACAAGAAACCAGTAATATATATATGGAAAGAAACAGTGAGATGTAGCAATAAACCAGTAAGCTATAGCAACAAACCAGTCAGCTATAACAAACACACCAGTAACCTAGACATCGCTCTCAAGTCTCACGCATTGGGCGTGAGACACACGCGGCGTGTGAGCGTGTGAACGGGTTGAAATGCGTGTGTCTCACGCCCAATGCGTGAGACTTGAGAGCCCTGCCTAGAGCAACAAACCAGTCAGATATAGCAACAAACCAGTCAGATAGCAACACACCAGTAACCTATAGCAACAAACCAGTCAGCTATAGCAACACACCAGTAACCTATAGCAATGATCCAGTTGGCTATAGCAACCCACCCGTTAGCTATAGCAACACATCAATGTTAGCAACAAACCAATAGTCTACAATACAGCCAGGAAACAGGAAGCCCAGCTGTGTCCTTCCCATAGCAGTCAGTGAGAAGTGAACTGTTGAACACAGTGCAGAGTATTATGGTATGCATTTCAGTTTATTCTAAGGATGTGTGTGCTGTGCTTGTGTGTATCCATGAGTGATTTCAGTTGGGAAGTAGGTTCATAGAAAGTGATGCTCCGAGCCCCTGGGAGTGTATTTGTTTAGGTTTACTGGTGTCCCGGAGTAAATAAACTCCCATTAGATCAGCTGCCCCTGTCTCATCTTACTGCAGTGTGAATACATCAGCCCTGCTGAGAGAGCTACTCTACGCTGCTCTAACTCAATATATGCACAGCGAGAGAGAGAGAGAGAGAGAGAGAGAGAGAGAGAGAGAGAGAGAGAGAGAGAGAGAGAGAGAGAGAGAGAGAGAGAGAGCTGGTTCATCTTTGTACACACACACTCTCCTCCTCATCATCATCTCTCTCTCTCTCTCTTTCTCATTCTCTCTCTCTCACTTTCTCATTCTCTTTCTCTCTCTCATTCTCTCATTCTCTCCCTTTAGGGTCCTCCAGGGAAGTTCCTGGGAGGAGAAGAGGGCAGTGCCGACTTCCAGGTAAGACACCTCACACCTCCGCGTGTCCCCATGCCTTGACCTGGTCATACCGTCTCACTCTGCCCTGTTCGACCTCTCAGTCTCTTTGTGAGCTAACTGTGTTGCTCACACCATGCCCCAATGCAGACTTGCCAGTCCCCAACAACGCATTCTCATTGGTCTGTCCCATTTGAATAACCCCTACACTTTTGTCTGGTTTGTGTCAGTGATTGACTCGCCATAACAGTTGGTATTCGTCTTTCTTTCCACGTGATATGTAGACTATTGTTTGTACCTGTAAACCTACTAGATCTGTGTATAGTACATTCAACCCCTATGAGGTTTTTACGTGGTAGCCTATGATCCTAATCCCATAAGCCAGCCCAAGACCATGAAGCATGTGTCTCAAGATCCTACTTAGTCTCAAGATCCAGTCCCCAAGACCAAAGTGCTAGGTAGCATGGCTTAAGCTCATAGCACCTAACCCTAGTCCTGCTGTCTACAGCAGTAGAGTTGATCCCTCTCATCCCTTCCCTACCTCTTTCCCTATATCTTTTCCCTTCCTTCTTCTCCCTCTCTCATCACCTTCTTTCTATGGCTGTGGTACCATCCTTGTAGTGAGAATACCACCGCTCATCCGTGATTAGACTTTGCTGAGGTGCTGGAACTGAAGAGTATCAATAGAGTGCAAAATAACAGCATGTGGTACCATGCTTGAACGTCTGAACAGCGAGAGAGAAACAAGAAACTGATCAATCGAAGGCTTTGTTCGCCTTTGGCTGAGGAACAGATACAGGATGTTTTAACTCTCTCTCTCTCTCTCTCTCTCTCTCTCTCTCTCTCTCTCTCTCTCTCTCTCTCTCTCTCTCTCTCTCTCTTTCTGTGTCTCTTTCTCCCCTCCCCCTCTCTCACTCTACAGTGTCCACTCAACTGCCCAGCTGGTCCTAAAGGCCCCCAGGGTTTGCAGGGAATAAAGGTGAGTGAAAAAACCAAACACTATAACAAACCATTTTTGTGTACGGTTAAGACATTGTTATGATCACCTGTACACATGGATATCCACACTACCCTTTCCCCTTGTGTTGTGAATAAACTGGCAATCTTGACACATGATGTCCAGTACATTCCTGTCACATCCCAAGGCGAGGGACATTAATTAGCCTTGGAAAAACTCAACAAATACGACATATTGATTGAATGTAATGATATATTGATTCATAGATCAACTTAATGATGCTGTACCTGGTTGACTAAACTTCAGTGTTCTCTCACAGGGACACAAAGGTCGTGCTGGTGTACTGGGAGAGTCTGGTAGCATTGGAAAACTGGTGAGTGATGCGTAATAATCACTGCCTTTCTCTGTTTGTCTACCCATCGCTCTGTCTGTTCATGTCTGTAAATCAAAGTGCACACACACACACACACACGCATACACACACACACACACACACACACACACACACACACACATGAAGAATCGTCAGAAAAGCAGGGATTAGCAGTAATGAAGCCCCCTCAGGCACATGACTGGCACTAATCTGGGTGCGATTAGTCAGGCCTTGCCCGGGCAGCCAGGCAGCACGCAGCGAGCCAGATGAAAGGCGTGATAGTGAGCCAGGTACATGGAAGGCAGGATAAGAGTGTAGGGGTTAGAGCGGCAGACTCACCCTGGTGTATTAAGTAGAGTTAATGAGCACCCAGTGGGAACTAAGAGAGTCTCCTCATGCTGGGGGGATTTATCCCCTGATCTGCACCCAGCAGGAGCTGTCTGCAACTGCTCCATCTCTCAGAAGCACTCCCAGCTCTCACACTGCACTACGCTGCAGGAGAACTCTTTAGATTACAAAACTGTCTCCGGTTGTCTCGCATTTATGTCGAAAATATATGGCAGCAAAGCATTCAACTGCTATACCAGCATACCAGCATACCAATACATAAACAAGTCTTTCAAGATCTCTCCCTAACAGGTACAGTACATGGATACACAAACATTTCTCACAGTTAAACTGCCGTGACAGTGTCGTCCGAGCTAGTGGATCAAAACAGTATCTGTAATCAGTCACAGCAGGTTTATGGGTTCTTCATTTGGTTCCATACACTGAAAGTTGTCATAATGGATGAAACGATGATGGAGGATGTGATTAATAACCATACTAAGCCTCTGATGCATTAGCACGCATGTTATAACATAACATTTCGCTTCTCTTCCTCTTCTCAGGGCACGAAGGGAGACGTCGGCATCTCCGGGGAGCAGGGAATCCCAGGACCTCCGGTACAGTTATATCTATGATGGGAAATAGGCCGAATACTGAACACAGGCCATGTTCCAGACTGACATACCACATAGAATGAACCGATGTAAACCTGCGTTAAAGCATAATGTTATCCCTACCATCTCGTGAATGCAAACCTCCCTCAAAGTCTCCCTCTCAATCTCTCTCCCTCTTTCTTGTCTCTCCATTTCAGGGGCCGATGGGTCTGCGAGGCTACCCGGGAATGATGGGACCCAAGGGAGAGGCGGTGAGTACACGCCACGGACACCCTATTTGTTATCTCACTTCATCACACTCTCTCCATCTCCATTTAGCATTCCTCCACCTGTTTTTGCACCCTTTGTTGGACTCCGCTGTGCCGGCCAGGCTAGCGAGCGAGGGATGCTAGACTGCCTAGACTGTACAAACCCTATTTATTACCAGCATTAGCAGCATATGGAAATGATGCTCACACAAATCTCTCTCGCCATCTAATGAGGTGGGATTGTCTGGGTCCACTGTGCCTCCATCTGTAGTTAATGACGCGCCCCAGCCATCCATCTTAGTGTTAGCATTAGCCCTCTTAGCCAAGTTAGCGTCCAGGCTTAGTGCCAAGCGGAATGGCTGGCTGGGTTTAGCTCATCGCTAATCAGTGCTAATCAGCCCTCTATTACAGTGACTGGCATGCTACTGTACTAGATGTATGTGGTAGCGTCATCCGTAGACCCGTTGGCTTCTGATTGATACTCGCCATGTAGCCGATCTATTTCTCTGTTGTTCATCTATCACAATTGACTGTTGTGTCTACACCTGAGTAGAAAGTGACTCATATTTCATTTCCTGTTTCTCCCAGGGCCCTCGTGGTTACAAGGGCATCAATGGACCAGTTGGCATTCCAGGGCCCCCGGTAAGTATCAGAGCACTCATAAACACTAGCAATCAATCATACACATAGTCACTAACATGATGTGTCTTGGGTGCTCTGTTCAAGTCGCGTTCTCTCTCTCTCTCTCTCTCTCTCTCTCTCTCTCTCTCTCTCTCTCTCTCTCTCTCTCTCTCTCTCTCTCTCTCTCTCTCTCTCTCACCCTCTCTCTCTCACCCTCTCTCTCTCTCTCTCTCTCCCTGTGTAGGGTGAGGAGGGACCCCAGGGACCACCAGGAGGTGCTGGAGAGAAAGGAGATTTGGTGAGTATCACTTGTCCATCTATCCATCCTTCTCTATCTACAGTCGTCCACCAGTTTCATCCTCAATAACGGTACGAATGTTTAGAAATCATGTAGCGATTAATTTGTTTCTGAGTGCATGTGGTTAATGATGATAACGATGATGATGATGATGATGATGATGAGGATGATGATGATGATGATGATGTTCTCTACAGGGTGGCCAAGGTATCAGGGGCCCACAGGGAGCGGTCGGCAAGAAGGGAGAGAATGTGAGTGTTTAGACTGATCAAGATTACACTGTTTTTTATGCTGATTTCACACTAAAGCAAGACACATAATATGTTATTATATCCACCCTAAAACTACCAATCGATTTGACCGTTCCATCCCATGACATCGCCATACACCCATGTAGCCAACTGTATAACTGCACCAGAAATGTACGCTAAATGATAAATGTACTATAAATGATTATATTTCCTCTGATATAACCTCATATAACCTCTGTCTGGTGTTTCAGGGTCTGCCAGGTATTGATGGCAAAGACGGCACACCTGGCATCCCCGGAATCAAGGTAAGGACTTGCTGGAGTTGCCAATCTTCTCACTACCAGATATGGGACAAATGACAGCATGCCGCTGCACGGGGCAGGGGGTTTGCAGGAATTGGCGCATTTACGCTGTACGTACGCATGAGGGGGCCTGTGATTGGATGAATGTACTGGATAAATAATGTATATTCATCCAGCCCAAAAAACGGGACATCCCGGCTAATACGGGACAGTTGGCAACCCTAGGACTGGCATTCACACCTATGTAGCTGTGATGTTGCCTATGATAGTGATGATGTTGACGATGATGATGATGATGATGATGAGGATGAGGATGAGGATGAGGATGATGATGATAGTGAAAGAGAATGGAGATGATGCTAAGATATATGTCAGAATACTGCAGTGTTTTCTTGTGCTTCCTCTCTCTGCAGGGTGCCCCAGGGCAGGCTGGGATGCCTGGACCTCCCGGTCACCAGGGGTCAGCAGTAAGTCGATTGTTTCATACCCAACACATGTTTGTGTGTGTGTGCCTGTGCCTGTGTGTGCTGAGTGAGTGTGTGTATTTGTGTGCATTGCGTGTGTGTATGTGTGTGTGTGCACATAGTGTGCCTGTGCCTATGTGTGCTGAGTGAGTGTGTGTGTGTGTGTGTGTGTGTGTGTGTGTGTGTGTGTGTGTGTGTGTGTGCATGTATATATGACCTGTGTGTCCTCAGTGTACCCTCTGTAATCAAGCACAGTTCTAAACACTCATTCTCAACCAGACCACGTAAAAACCAGACCGCGTCTGCTCTCCCCCACAGTTCTCTCCCACCTACACAGAACACAAGGCAGAGACAAAAACTAGCAGAACATTTTGTGTGTGTGTGTGCACTTTCCGGGCACACATCCAGGTTGACCCCTTGACTCGAGCCGTTTTGGAATTTAACCCACCTTGAAATTGCTCTCTCTCTCTCTGCCGGCGTGTGATTCATCATAATCAAACATGTGTGTGTGTGTCTTCAGTGAGGGGTAATGGAGCACAGCGGTTCTCTGATACACACCATCAATAGATGGTCACCGCAATGACACAAAACACCTACTGTGCGCAAACTTTACCACAGTCACTTAGCCTGTGACATTGCTCACTTGACGAAGATAAACACACACATGCACATGCACACGCACATGCACACATAAATGCACACACACACACACTTTACAAATCACCCACTGAATAATTGTGGTCGTTTTAGAAACAGGGAAAAGGGGTTGTTCTGGAAAAGTATATTCTCCTGTTTAGCAAAACGTTATCCCCTTCTTGACCTTTGAACTTCTCTTTGACCTTTCGTCTCATTTAGGGTTTGCCTGGCAGCCCTGGAACCAAGGGTGGAGCTGGAGGCAAGGTCAGTGACTATACCATCTGTTTGTCTGTCTGTTTCATTGTCAATGCCTGTTATGGTGTCACCATTATCTCATTGTTGTGGTTATGCTGTTGAATGGCTCATCTCCCTCTCTCCTCTCCTCAGGGTGAGCCTGGTCCCAGAGGCCATGTTGGAATGTCTGGTTCTCCAGGACCTCTGGTAGGTCATCTGACACTAGGCGTGTGTGTGTTTGTGTGTGTGTTTGTGTGTGTGTGTGTGTGTGTGTGTGTGTGTGTGTGTGTCTGTGTCTGTGTGTGTGTGTGTGTGTGTGTGTGTGTGTGTGTGTGTGTGTGCGTGTGTACTGCGTGCGTGCGTGTGGGTGTAGGCTTATGCTGTTTCCAAGGGAGACTGGTGGAGGCAGAAAAAGGCTCATTGTAATGCATGGAATGGAGACCATTCATTCCTCATTCCATTCTATGCATTACAATGAGAATGAGCCTGTCCTCCACTACCGTCAGCTGTCTCCCCAGACTATTTCTTAGTCACTCTACCTGTGACTTGTTCCCCCCTTCACTTCTTAATCCACCCATCCTCGTTTCTCAGGGTGAGCCCGGTCCTCCCGGTGAAGCTGGCATGGAGGGTGTTCCAGGACCAAAGGTATAGTCCCATCTTATTCAGTAAATATAGCAACAGTCTGAATTTCGTACAAATAATATGAAGTTGAAAACAGACATTTAGTAACATCTTCTCGTTCTCATCCGACCTGTCTCTGCTTCCCTCTCCTCCCCCCCCCCCCTCCCTCTCTATTTCTCTCACTCAGGGTGACCGAGGCCAGAGAGGAGCTGTTGGGCCAGTGGGTGTGGTCGGCAAGGCTGTAAGTCCTCTCTGCAGAGCTCAGCAAAACCCACTCAGAACTGTCAAAATCAATGATTTGCAAACATCCTTGTGTTAGGAACACACTTCAGTATTAAGAGTTATCCTAATATGCTATCGTATCTTATTACAAGGAAACAAAACTGTGTTCCTCAAAATGGATTCTGCCTACTAAAGTGAACCATTGTACCACAGGGCGGCAAAGGACAGAGAGGACCTACGGGCGTCCCAGGGCCTCAGGGCATCTCAGGAACCAAGGGAGACAAGGTCTGTGTCAACCAATACCTGTCACTTCATGTCAGAATCACAATACTGGTGCATTTTGTGCCGCATCATTTAAATGTGTGATGCAGTTACACAGGACCACCTATTGGTGGCACTGTTTACCTATACATTCCCAACTCAGGGATATGCAATGTTTTTCCTGCTTGAGGAACCTAAGCAATATAAATGATAATCCTAGAGTTATCATCTTCCATGTCTAAGATGAAACTACATTTTTCTTACTATATGCTGTCTCACGTACAGTAGTCCTTGGGCTGAATCAATATGTTGTCCTTATTAGAATGTATTATGTATTTCTATGTATTTATGACTCCTGCCTCTATTGCCAGGGATTCCAAGGAAAAGTTGGAGCGAAGGGAGACTTTGTGAGTATTATAAGCCTGCGAATTCAATAATATAGCTCCATACTGATATCCAGTCTGCGTCATGCGTGGATGGTGCAACGGGAAGCAATAATTCATTGGTTGTTTGATTATGAATTCTCTCTTTCTTCTTGATCTGTCTCTCACGCTGGCTCTATTCCTTCCTTTCTCTCTCCCTCTTTCAGGGTAACCCAGGTGTGGAGGGCTTGGCTGGGGAGAAAGGTGAAAAGGTGAGTATATCGATGAGATGGTGTACACAGGGATATAAAAGCATATATATCAAAGAGGGGAGGTCGTATCCCAAGTGGATCAGTGAAGACTTATGGATGCATCTCATCAAGCACACCTCCTAGATCTGCCAGTTATACATGTACATAACTAGATGATCACACGGTCCTTGTTTTGAACAGTCCTAAAACGTACGTTTCGAAAGACATGTATCGCAAACACTCACCGAGTAGCAAACATAGCAGACGAGACAGTGTCGCCGACAAATTATTCAGTGAAAAAAAAGAGGAAAAAAAAAGAAGGAATTGTCATGACTTCACGATTCCTGACTTGTTAGCACTTTCACCAGCCCCTGTCACATATTACAAGATACGTTTAGAAGTGTAGAAGAGTAAGCTTACAGAACGGCTAGTTAACTTACAGACTTACAGACCACTATGCTTGTAGAACAACACATACTGTGGGGAAGTTGTTGGAGAGGGAGATGCTGGATTTCTGAACGGACCTGAGTTCTGACTGACTGGTCTTTCTCCCCTTCTCTGACAGGGTCTGTCTGGTGAGCCTGGACCTAAAGGACAGGTAAACATACACCTCATTGGTTCAAAATGTCTCATTGTCCTCTCTCCTCCTACTAGGTCATACACCTTTGTAGTAGAGTGTTAAAGGCCCTGTTGTAATACTTAAGAAATGCATCCTGGCTTGTTTCCAACCAAATTCTTCTAGCTCAGTGGCTGGCTACCTCAACAAAGGGAGGAAGTTAATTAAAACATGGCCTTGAAGTCACCTTTTTCTCCCTCGCTTCCTCCATCTCATCTCTTCTTCTTTTCCTCTCCCAACAGCAAGGAGTGAGGGGTGACGGAGGCTTCAACGGCCCCACGGGAGACCCAGGTAAACCAGGCGACCAGGGCCCATCAGGTCTGCCTGGACCCAGAGGCATCAATGGGGAGAGAGGTGTACCAGGCATGACAGGCATACAGGGGGCATCGGTGAGTTCACTGTTAACACTGAAGACACACCAGCATTCAGTTATATATATATATACAGTATATATATATATATATATATATATATATATATATATATATATATATATATTATGTGTGTGTGTGTGTGTGTGTGTGTGATTTAACACTCATTACACAGAATGCTGGTGATGATTGATTGATTTATAGATAGATTGATTGATTGATTGATTGATTGGTCCATTGATCTACTGATTGAGTGATTGTTTTTGATCATGATACATCATGTTGTATCTGTGTTGTCTCTGTAGGGACGGGATGCATCTGACCAGCACATCATTGAGGTGGTTCTGAAGATGCTGCAAGGTTAGAGAACACACAGGGTGGAACAGCCCTGGCCTTGATTACATCTCCCTTACATCTCCGTATCATCCTCCATTGTTCATCGATTTCTTAAGCGTCTTCTTTCCCTCCCCGCTCTCAGAGAGGCTATCGGCGGTAGCGGTCAGCGCCAAGAGGGCAGTGCTGGGTGGAGCCGGTGTGATGGGTCCCCCTGGGCCCCCCGGACCCTCCGGATCCCCCGGTCCTCAGGGGCAACACGGTCACACTGGCGCCCGCGGTATCCCTGGCATCTTTGGAGGCCCTGGCCAGATTGGTAACACCGGTCTGAAAGGTAGAGATAAAGAAAAAAAAAAGAAAAGAAAAATGGCCGACCATTCAGTGAACCCTGTATCATAAGGGCTACGTAATGCAGTCATAATAGATGTCACGAAAAGCCTTGCGTCTGCCTGGGCCACTGACTCATGACTTATTTACCTCCTCCAGGAAAGAGGGGAGCAAAGGGAGACAGAGGAGACCCAGGACGCCCACACACCGGCCAGCCTGGACCTCCAGGAATACCAGGTGAGACACAGAGACTCTTTTCATCTAAACACTGAGAAAGGCCTGTAGTTGGGGAAACCAACCAGGAGTCACATCTGACCTCAATTGGAGGACACAGTGAAGTTACAGTGAGGAACTCTGAAACAGAAACAAGCACTACAACCATACACCTGCATTAAACTGAATCAACCTGATGCTCTTTATCCCAAAATGCAACAAAGTAATCAACACACGTTTGCATAAGTGGACCGTAGAGGACTAAATCTTCTCCTCTCCTCCTCTTCCTCCTCAGGTCCTGCCGGTATTGACGGTGTGGCTCGGGATGGTAAGCACGGTGAGCGAGGCAACCAGGGGTCGGCGGGCGATGCCGGTCGTCCCGGTAGGGCAGGACCATCTGGTCTCCCAGGGTTCTGTGAGGCGGCCGCCTGTCTGGCAGCTTCGGCCTACACCTCCCCAAGACTACAGGAGGCAGGCAGAATCAAGGGCCCCTCCACCTAGAACAGCCCTCTCCATCATACCCACAACACCAGGCAGAGAGAGGAAGAGAGAGGGAGAGAGAGGAAGAGAGAGCGAGAAAGAAGAAGAAGGAGAGTGAGATCACTGTCCTTGGTTGGATACCATCAAGAGCGAGGGGCGGGGGCAAGACAAAGGCGACTGACGTTGCCCCCTCCCCCTAAACTGACGACCGTCAGTTTTAACTGTTTGGAGACTCTGGTTGTAAACATATCCCACTTTAAATCCATCCCATATCACCATGCCAACAGCCACTCACAGCCACACCCCTCTTTGAATTAACAAGCTCTGGTTCGGTATTGGCAGATGTCAATGTCAGTCACGTCCCACTGCCCAAAGCCACCACCCTGGTGGGAGAGAGATATGCAGCGACATCAGAATCCTCTCCAGTGACATGATCAATGATGTCATCAGCAGTGGCCCTGGACTGAGAGTAAAAGGGATTGACTTTGAGTCCAATAATTGGTGCTTTTCTTTTATATCGTGGTCACTTTTAATGGTATTGTTTTATATCCAAAATATGAATTTTGAAATATATTTTGAAGCAGAATGTGCAAGCGTCTCAACCCGCTGCCCCCCAACTCGAAAACAATGCCTTCCTTACATATACAATACAATACCAATAAATGATTGCATTCTGAATTCACATCTAATATTGTACCTTTGTAAGATGTATTGGTAAACCCCTCACCTGTAAGCTTGAGTGTTGAGTCCCCTGTTTACCTCATGTGTACATTGCCATCCCCCTTTTCTCATTATGAAACTAACGACTAGACTTATGTCTTCCTCGTGTTGCCTGGCAACAGCATATTCCGATGGGCACTCCCATCTCCCATAATTCAGTGCTGTAAATCTTTGTAAATGTGTGTTGATTATATGTAGAAAAGATGGGTTATGATAGGAATTGACAGATTAAATCATGAACCTAATTAGCAATAAAGTGTTCAAGTTTCTCCAGAAATTACTGCTTTTCACAACCAGTAAATCAGTTCCAGTAAAAATGTGCCTTCTATGCCACTGTCATCTTCCAGAGAAAGTTAATGTCAACGCTTTCATAAAAAAAAAAAGACTGATTATTTTCATTAACAGAAGCTATTTATTGTTCTTTATATGAGTAATCTGTAAAGAAAAAAAAAGTTCAAATTTTTTTCCTGCTTGTTTAGGTCAACCCAAACCAATAAAGAGGAACGTTTTATAAAACCCAATGTTCTTCTGTATCATGTTGGGAACTTTTGGATCTAAAAAATGGAGTGGAGTAACAGTAATCCAGCTCAGTTTGATTTAATCTGATTCTATCTATCTTCTGCAATAAAAAGATCATGTTCTCAAAGCTGTTGTTAGGCTTGTTAAGCTTTTCTCAAACATGTTAAGCTTTTCTCAAAACACTCTTTCCCTTACAGGAAACACTTTTCTATACCAGACAAATCGGAGGTAAGTCACTCACCGAACAGCTCTTCCTCTGCTACATACTCCCCCTCGGTCACATCATCCGCCAATTCAACCTGGACTTCCACTGCTACGCCGATGACACCCAGATTTACATCACCACAAAATCCACCCAGAACCCACCCCTCAGTCACATTGAAAACTGCATTTCAGCAATAAAAACCTGGCTCACACACAACTTCCTCAAACTTAACAGTGAAAAGACTGAAGTCATCCTCATTGGCACCAATCCATTCTCAATAAAACCGGACCCATCACACTCACCATTGACGACACTACCATCACCCCCTCCCCCCTGGCTCGCAACCTTGGCTTCATCCTGGACCCCACCCTCTCATTTGATCCCCACGTCAGTTCCATTGTCAAGATATCCTACTTCCACCTCCGAAACATTGCAAAAATTAGACACTGCCTCTCCCCCCCCGCTGCTGAATCCCTCATCCACGCCTTCATCTCCTCCCGCCTTGACTATTGCAACTCCCTACTCACCGGCATCACCTCCCGCTCCCTCCATAGACTCCAGATGGTCCAAAACTCTGCTGCACGCCTGCTCTCAAACACCCGGTCCCGTGACCACATCACTCCTGTCCTCCACTCTCTCCACTGGCTCCCCATCAAAGAACGTATCCAATTCAATGTGCTCATCCTCACATACAAAGCCCTCGATAGCCTGGCCCCCCCTTACTTGACTGACCTCCTTCTCCCCCACCGCCCTACCCTCCGATCCTCATCCATTGTCCCACCCTCAAAACTCAAAGGCTTCGGTCACCGTGCCTTTTCACGAGCTGCACCCCGCCTCTGGAACTCTCTCCCTCAACCACTCAGAGACTCACCCTTTACTCCTCACTTTTAAATCCCACCTCAAAACCTACCTGTTCTCCCATGCATACAGCCTCCCCTACCCCTAGCCATCTCCCCCAACCCTGCCACCCCCCCCCCCCCTGGACATGCATACAACCTCCCCTACCCCTACCTATCTCCCCTAACCCCTGCCACCCCCCCCCCCCCCCCTGGACACGCATACAACCTCCCCTACCCCTACCCATCTCCCCTGTCCCTACCCAACTATCTGTTGCTTGTTGTTTCTGTGTTTTCCGTTTCTCCCATATTGAGTCTTTGAGCCTCGAAAAAGCGCTATATACATTTAATGAATTATTATTATTATTTATTAGGAATACTAATACTAGGTAGGACCACCCTGGACCGCAACATGGCCTTCTGCTGTCTTCAGCCCATCCGCCTCAAGGTTCGACACGTTGTGCATTCTGAGATGCTTTTCTTCTCACTACAATTGTACAGAGTTTTTATCTGTGTTACTGCAGCCTTTCTGTCAGTTTGAACCAGTCTGGCCCTTTCTCCGTTGACCTTTCTCTTCAACAAAGCGTTTCTCTCTGCGGAACTGCCTCACTGGATGTTTTTTTGTATTTATTGTACCATTGACTGAGTGAACTCCAAACACTGTTGTACATGAAAAGGAGATCAGAAGTTTCAGAAAAACTCAAATCCACCCTGCCTGCCACGGTCAGAGATCACATGTTTCCCCGTTCTGATGGTTGATGTGAACATTACCTGAAGCTGCTGGCCTGTATCTGCAGGATTTTATGCATTGTGCTGCTGCCATACATTTGGCTGAATATGAGCTCCATAACTTGAATACTGAGGAAATATAAACCTCTTCACTGATACTGTTGATGCCTTAGATTCAAATTGCTTCAATAAAAGATTCAGCCCATACCACAGCTCTGCTTAAAACACTTTAATAGCTTTTTTACTTAAAAAAAACATCTCTGGGTAAATGAAGGCTTGGGCAAAAAACAGTCACAAGAATTGTAACGCACACTCACACTCACACTCTCACACACACACACACACACACACACACACACACACACGCACACACACACACACACACACACACACACACACACACACACACACACACACACACACACAGGTTTAGTGAGGGTTGGAGGGCAACAGTGGTGTTGTTTTGATGATCATACCTGGGAATGACAAGAGGAACCATTGGTTCGGCGCAGTGATTTGGTTAGTTGCTTCAAATAATGGAGGTGATAGGGACTACCATAATAAATGATGGTATACCCATGAGTATTACAGATGTAATACTTAACTGTAAACCATGATCATATATACATTTATCAAACCCACTATTTTCAGGGCACTGCCAGAAAATGGTATATAAATTGTATGAACGACACTGGCCACTGCCAAGAGTCAGAGTATAACTTCACTGGTGAATTTGCAGCTAGTGTAGTGTCGTAGCGACACTTGATTGACAGTCAAATGTGTCTGAAACAACAGAGAAGGTGTAGAAGACAACAGACAGAAAACATAGTGAAGTATCTAGCTACGGCAGGACAGACAGAGACAACATCAAATGATATACAGTATGTTTCTGTTTTCCATTTTCGTTGAAAGCATGATGACATTTTGAAGCTTTAGTGGTCATAAAGCATGGAATTCACTTGAAAGTGGTGTGAGAGACAAAGGATCCATTTTAAGGTCATCTTTAGTAATACACATTTTTAAAAAAAGTTTGGTGATGCAGGAAGATTTTTTTAGATTTGGTTGGTTTTGGAAATGTTGTAGTTACAGTATAGTTGAGAATGATACTGACACTTGAAAATAACTTCCAGGGCATAATTACGCCATCATAAAAATTAAATAATTCATTTTACAGAAATTACTCCACTTTGAAAGCTTATACAACTTAAGCAATTGGCTTCGCAGTGGATATAACAGTTAATCAAATGCCAATTCTCCAAAATAAAAAAAGGTATAAAAAGCCATTATATATAAATATAAATATGTACAAAACAGGCACTCTGGGTGGTAGGTGTTCAATTTGTTTGTGTTATGTTAATGTACGATTTTCTACACTCTCAAAAACAGGGAATCATTACATGGGAAAATATTGGAAATCCCTATAAACGTTTACAAGGCATAATCATCATTTTAAAGACATCAGAATCATCTATTCAAGCATAGAAATATAAAATTAGGAATGCATAGGCATGTCTAGAATAATAATGTGAATTTAGGTGGGGTGAAATGGAACAGTTATGAAATATGAATGGGATTCGAGACAAGAGTGCAATATCAGTCGTACGCATCCGGTATCTTTGGCTTTAAAAGAAAGGCAGAAGTAGAAGAGCACAGAACAGCTGCCTTATACTCCCACAGGCACATGTCAGAATAAGGATGACCATTGTGATGAATGTGAAGGTAGTTGTTTCAAGAGTAGACTGTACACATTATCATTTAACATGAAAAGACTGCAAAGGCATGAAAACACATGGTGAGATCCATGTTCTCACACGTGGTGAGAACATGAAAACAGAGAAAGAGAGGAGAGAGATACATAGATAGAGTTTCTGTCTGATGCCCCTTTTCCACCAAGGCAATTTGAGGGCCGGTTCGGAGCCGATGCCTAATATCGATATATCGAATATCGGGATTATCGTGACCAACGATACCAGCGTAGTCGATGCTAAGTAGCATGCTATACAGACCTAGCGAGCTAGCTTACAACAAAGGCTAACATTAACATCTTACGTTCAGTGTTAATAATAACCCAAAATTGTTAGGTAAATGACCTTTCTTCTTGAATGTAATCGCCGTCTGTGGCAATCACGACGAGCAGCACAAATACATTGGACCAGTCGTATACAGTGATGTAATGATGTGGCTCTCTAGCCCGTGGAAATGAAAAGCAAACCGGTTGAACCAACTGCAAACCGGCAATAGCACCAGCTCAGAACTAGAACTAGGTTCACATTGGTGGAAAAGAGGTAAGACAGAAGGACAATCCAAAACATGACATCCACTTTAGCTGACTTTCATTGGCCTCTGTCTGAGACGGGCCCTTCCCATGCACATAGGACTTTCTATACAGGCAGTACAGTGGACAGCTATCAGAAGAGTTCATTTCCAGCAGTGATTCTCGTAGGATGATTCAAGGGAATGGTCGATATTTTGGATGGTCTTTGGTATGGTCCCTTCTCTTTCTGTCTTCTGTCCCTTCTCTCCTCTAATCTCTCCTACTCCCCTCTCCCCCCCACCCCCTTCTCCCATCTCACTCTCTAGTAGGGGCCCTTGACAGGTCCCTTGGGGCTGTAATCCACTTGGTGAGACATACAATCGGAGGGGTTACAGCGGCCCTCCTTCCCCGAATGGCCGGTTGCTCCAGAGGGTCCTGGGATCCCTGGGATGCCCTGCTGGCCCACAGAGCCGGGGGGGCCCATTTTACCATAACCAGGGGGTCCGGGAATACCTGGGGGGGGGGGGGGGGGGATGGAGACAAATAAAGAGCGAGGGGTAGAGTTAGGGAAGAGAGAGATATAGCAGAATAAGAGACATAGAAGACAGAGATGGGGAGTGGAGAGAGGTAATTGATTCAGTGACAGAGTGAGAAAGAGCGAGAGAGAGAGAGAGAGAGAGAGAGAGAGAGAGAGAGAGAGAGAGAGAGAGAGAGAGAGAGAGAGAGAGAGAGAGAGAGAGAGAGAGAGAGAGAGAGAGGGGCACTGATAAAGCACAGAACAAATATTGACTGTCAAAGATAGAGCTTTACTTTGAGGATTATGTCATTGACTTTTTTGTGCCAGGAGAGCGAGGTGTCACCAACAAAAAACATACATTTTAAACGTTTAAAGATTACAGTGGGGTGCAAACAGGGCACCGCTGGTTTAAATGTCTGTTACAATTAATCTCCAAGTGATTGAAAGCAAACCTGAACACTAAAGTTAAACATGACACCTTTCTGCACATTTTAAAGCAAGGTTTCTTTTTATTTTAAATTGTTTGAGTTTTTAAATGATAAAAAAATAAGGAAAAGGGCCCAGTGCAAACGTTTGGGAACCTTTTGGGATTATTCTTTGTTACCTTTTGAGAAGATGATTACTAAGGCCCAGACCAAGGTGATTTAGTCGTTAGGGCTTCAATGAGTCAGGTGAATATAATTCCAGGGTTGAACTATATATTGTGAAGTAACTCCATGCCTTCTAAAGTATCCGACTGCGGTGGCTGTTGTGTCTGGTGTTAAAAACGATGGGTTCCTCTAAACAATTGTCCAAGGATGTCAGAATCAAGATAGTTCACTTTCACCATAAAGGAGAAGGCTACAAAAAACTCTGGCAACGTTTCAAACTACCCATTTCCACTGAAACATCATCAGAAAATGGAAAATAAATCAAGTCAAGGCAAGATCTGGAAGTACAAGAACATTTTCTGATAGAATGGCCCGAGATCTGGTGAGAAATGCTCAGAAGAACCCACACATCACTGCAAAAGAGCTGTACAGGGGCCTCATTTATAGAAAGTACCTGTGTCGTACGTAGAAAACCACGTCAAAGTAGTGATTTATAACATTTCAGCGTGAGTCAATTTGACCGTGGAAACGATCGTAGCTCTACGTCAGGTATTGACTTGACGTATGCTCATTACCTACTGGTTATGCAGAGTTATTACAGGCATGTGAGCCGCACTGCCTACTGTAATTCATGCGAAGGCTAGTAATAAAATGAACGATGTTGTTATCAGCCGAGAAAATTAGTTTAATTCAAGATTTAAAGGAAACTGATGTTTATGATTGTATTTCAGTCTTCCTTTATGCCAATAGGCTATTGTATGGTGTAATCATTCTAAATTGAGGCGTGATAAAGGCGGTCGGGTATATCCCAGCCCTCCTTCAGCTGCATCCTGCCTGATGTGATCGGGGGAATTTGTGGGCGAGCGTTTGCGACCGCGCGTCTATTTCTGATAAAAGACAGTCGATCTCCTCAGTAATGTTTTTCTACTTTCGTTTGTCTACCATCGTGTGAACTCGTCAAAGGTGCTGCACAACACCTCAATCAAGCCTATTTATAGCACTTAGCTTAATTCAGCCGCTATAATTGAGCCGCTATCACAGGGCGTAAATACAAAGCTCATTCACTTGCATTCAATTTCAAGTATATTTGTTATTTATAGAAGGAAGTACATACACAATTTTAAACAAGCGCAGCCCGTTTTATAAATAATGCTTACGTCCATTTAGAAACATTTGCTTATGTGCAAGCCAAAGATGACGTTCAAGTACATTTTTATAAATGAGGCCCCGGAGCTGTATAAAGCAGACACCGGTCTAGTTGTTCACAGGACAACAATACAGCGTACCGTAAAGAACAAAGACCTACTTGGCAGAGTTTCCAGAAAGAAGCCTTTCCTACGACCTCAACACAACCTCAACACAATTGTTTTCTTTGTGCTTTGGACTGACAAAAACACAATTGAACTTTTTGGCCACAACCAAAGAAGGTATGTTTGGAGAAAAAAGGGTGAAACATTTGTGGAGAATAACACCTTGCCAACTGTTAAGCATGGAGGTGGATCCATTATGCTTTGGGGTTGTGTAGCAGCTGGGAGCACAGGCAATATTGTGTGGGTGGAAGGAAGAATGGATTCCACCAAATATCAAGACATTCTAGAGGCTAATGTTCGAAGGTCAGTCCAGAAATTTAAGTTGAAGAGAGGTTGGGTATTCCAGCAAGACAATGACCCGAAGCATACCTCAAAATCAACCATGAAGTAATTAATTTAATTTTATAATTTTGCCATTTAGCAGACGCTTTTATCCAAAGCGACTTACAATTACGAATTACAGGGACATTCCCCCTGGAGTAACTGAGGGCTAAGTGCCTTACCCAAGGGCACACTAGTAGTGGTGTGGCTTCAGGCGGGATTTGAACTCACAACCTTCCGATCCCAAGTCCAACTCACTATCCACTTGACCACCACTACCTCCAGGAAAGACGGATGAAGGTTTTGGAATGGCCATCAGTCCTCAGACTTGAATATTATTGATAGTCTGTGGAGAGATCTCAAAGATGCCGTGCATGCAAGAAGGCCGAAGAATATTTCTGAGCTAGAGGTGTTCTGCCAGGAGGAATGGGGGAAAATTCCAAAAACAAGAATTGAAAGACTCTTAGCTGGCTACAGGAAGTGTTTGCGAGCTGTTATAGTTGCCCGAGGAGGAGTTACAAAGTACTAGCTGACAGGGTTCCCAAACTTTTGCACAAGGCCTTTTTCCTTGTTTTATTATTTTGAAACTGTAAAAAGTTAAAAATAAAAATGTATCTCGCTTTAAAATGTGATGAAATGTGTCATGTTTAACTTTGTACCATCTTTCACTTAGATCAATTGTAAAAGGCATTTTGACCACTAGTGGTGCCCACATGTTTGCACCCCACTGTACATTTGAAACCACAAGTTGGCCTGAGTCTTACCTGGTCCACCTGGTGGTCCCGCATCACCCATCTCTCCAGCACCCTTATCTCCTTTCTCTCCCTTCACTCCTCGCCCACCTGCAAACAAACAAAGAGAACTTTACAGCATATATCCGGAAAGAGACAGAGAGAGAGAGAGAGAAAGAGAGAGAGAGACTTGAAGGCCTCAATAACATGTTATGTCAAGTCAAGTCAAGTTTATTTGTATAGCACATTTTCCTACACGAGGCAACTCAAAGCACTTTACATAATACATTGAAGGATATTATATTTAAGTAAATTATAATTAAAAACAATATTTAATTAGTTTAAGTTTACCCTGACCCTAACCCTAAACAGTTAAAGCAGTAAAACTTCTATTCTTAAGAAAAAATTAAAATAGTTAAAATGTAATAAAAAAAAACAATCTGCAAAAAATGTAAGTGTATACGGCGCAGAGCAAGAATGTTTTTAGCCCGGTTTTAAAAATTGGGCATTTCTAATATCCTCTGGGAGTTTGTTCTAGCTGTAAGTAGCATACCGGTAATAACAGAAAGTTGCCTCTCCTTGTATTGTTTTCATTCTTGGAATGGTTAATAAGATAATAATCAGATGGGGTTCATATGACAAGAGCAGATCGGAGACATGAAGGTCTTAGCTCATTAGTGACCTGTACACAAGCAGCAATGCTTTGAAGTTAATTCTCTGCTTGATTGGGAGCCAGTGCAAGGACCTAAGAATTGGCATGATGTGTTCAAAGTCCTTGTTTTTGTTAGCACTCTAGCAGCTGCATTTTGAATAAGTTGCAGTTGGCAAATCACTTTTTTTTCTGTAAATAAGCCAAATTGCTGGAGATAAAGGCAGGAATAAGCTTTTGTAGGTCCTGCTTAGCATAACGTCGGCATAACGTCTCTGATTCTTGCTATGTTTTTAAATAGTAGTAAGCTGATTTAGTTATTGAATGGACATGGTTATTGAAATGTACATGTCATTATGATAACAGTGTTATCAAGCAGTTAGGAATGTAAGGGTTGTAGGTGTGTGTATGAATGGAGGTGTAGACTCACCATGGGGGCCCATGGGTCCCTGTCGGCCCTCTCGGCCTATCTGTCCTGGTTGGCCGGGCGCCCCTGGACCGCCTGCCCTGCCTGCGGTACCATCCTTCCCTGGGGGGCCAGGACGACCAGGTGATGACACCTCTTGTGGCGCCGGCATACGTGACATATAGTAGGCCATTCTCTCTGGGGGGAGGGGTTAGAGTTAGACAGTCAAACAAAAGAGAGAGAGAGAGAGAGAGAGAGAGAGAGAGAGAGAGAGAGAGAGAGAGAGAGAGAGAGAGAGAGAGAGAGAGAGAGAGAGAGAGAGAGAGAGAGAGAGAGAGACACTCACATAAACACAAGCCTAGTGACAAATCCTCAGAATGTTATTATTATATATATTTTTTCTGTTGTGATAGAATACAGTAGTTTTCTCACCATCAAATATCTTTAGGACCTGCTGGCGGATGAAGCTCTTTATGTCGTCGTAGTTGACCACAGCCTGTGAGGTGAGAGACACATGGAGGAAACATGAGGATCCTTCCAATCCATAAACCATAAACTGTAGCCACCAAACCAGTGACAAAATCAGCCAAAACCAGAACACACAACACACATTTTTTATTTGATGTAACCCTTTTTTGGCAGAGAGTCCCATTGAGAACAAGGCCTCTTTTACAAGGGAGCCCTGCATCCGCAAAATGTACGACCCATACGTCATACAAAATCGCAACATTATAAAACACAATCATCTAAGAACAACACCACAAGTCTTACATCTTGTCCAGGTATGCCAGGACTTCCAGAGGTCCCGGAGGGGCCTGGTGAGCCTTGGCCCCCCCTCTCCCCCCTGGGTCCGGCCGGGCCAATGATTGGTCCTGAGTCCTTAGAGGAGTGGCTTCCTCCGCCTGGGAGTCCTGGCCGACCTCTCTCTCCTGGGTTGCCCCTCTGACCTGGGGTACCTGCCTCACCCTGACAGAGAGAGAGAGAGAGAGAGAGAGAGAGAGAGAGAGAGAGAGAGAGAGAGAGAGAGAGAGAGAGAGAGAGAGAGAGAGAGAGACTTGAGATGGGTGAAGCACCATAATATAGGACTGGGGTATTAAAAAAGTTCTTAGCAAGGACTCGGACGCTAATATCAAACTGCTACTGCACCCACCCTGAGTCAACGAGGCGAGTAAAGAAGGAGCCAGGAAAAAGGAACACCATTTCATATTGGCACTAGGCCCCGAGGCAGTCTCGCTGGGTACTGCTGGGTTACTTCCCACACAGTGGGGGCGAACAGAGACTCCGTCTCTCAGGCTTGGTAAACACACACAGTGGAGCCAACAGCCCCTTAGAGACAGTGATTTATAGACGACAAAGCAGCCCATAATGAACGGCTAATGTTTCCACATCACCAACGGACGCTGTCTGGTGAAATAGAGAGAGAGAGAGAGAGAGAGAGAGAGAGAGAGAGAGAGAGAGAGAGAAGAAGGATCTGCTTGCCTGTAATCCTCTCTGTAGCTAAAAGCCCTGACAATGCTGTCCTGTCACTGTGACAGATAGTCCCATCTCACACCGGGCCCTCACAGTTAATAGCATTATCCCACCCTGTGGAGAATAACTCTATCACAATATCCATGGTCTGTAGCTGCTGTCTGGGGTGCTACAGTGGAGACGCGGAGCTTCGCTGTGAGGGGCCAGATTAAGAGGGGGGATCTGAGGTGAATACGGAGAACCCTGCCAAAAGGTCGGTCAAGGGGTGAGCGAACTGACGACAGTGTTAAGCGATTCTGCCGAACAGGTCAAACCAACAGGGCGTGCGTACAACACATGATACACTCTGGCGAAGGGGGGGTCAGTAGTCTGAGGTTGCTTGCGTCCTCTCCCAGCCTCCTTTGCCTCCACTGCAAGCTGGACTGGTGAAAGGATAGTAGGACAGTACCCGGTTTCAGGTAGCCACCATAGCGTATTGTGGCGAGACGCACGCACACACACACACACACACACACACACACACACACACACACACTCACACTCACACACTCAAACACTCACACACACGCTGAACACACACACACACACACTCACACGCACACACACACACAATCACACACACACACACAATGCATGGACTCTTACCTTCTGACCGCATTGCCCACTGTCTCCCGGTGCCCCAGCGGCTCCCTGTAGACACAGAGAGAATCAGTAGGAGAAGGACTACACCTTAGATGAATCACTCATCAGCTATATGACGACACGTGTCCGAACAGAAGCATCACTCACATCTTTCCCCTCAGTACCGTCAGTGCCAGGCTCCCCCTGATGAAGAGAAGAGAAGCAGGGATCAGAGAGAGAGAATCATTCAAAGTGAATCTTTAGATCGTCCCTAAGTTCAGTCAAATGGATGACACTCTTCATAGCCATAGAGTTCACAGACGAACGTTTGGCAAACGTGGTTTGGATGGTGGATACTGACCATCTGGCCTGGGTGTCCGGGGGGTCCGGGAGCGCCACCCATCCCTGGTAGCCCCCTCTCTCCTGCCTGGCCCTTATCCCCAGGGGTTCCCTACAGAAGGAAAGAGAGAGAGAGGACATCATGGACCTGATAGCTGCAGGCTTGCCTAGGCTTTAGGCAGATTAAAATAACTGTATTTTTCCCCCGAAGGAACTTTGTTTGTGGTGTCAAAAACATACAGGAAATACAAATCAGCACGTCAACCCACTACAATAAAGTTCATAGGCCTAAGAGGTACCAGACAGGTTGTAATAGTGTTGAGTGAAAGGTTGGCGGTCAAAGTGCTGCCCTTTTACATTTTTACATTACATCTTTGGCATTTAGCAGACGCCTTTATCCGAAGCGACTCACAACAAATACATTTGTCTAAGTAAGTGAGTCATCCATCCATCAGACATAAGGAAAAAGTCATCTATGCTCTGGCCAGGGGCCATTGGCAGTCATAATGCGAGAAGAAGGAATAATTAGTCTTTTTATTTTTTCCCCTCATTCAACAGCTTTATGCCTGCACAAAAGTAGTCACAAAACAAGTCCACTCTTGGTTTTCATGGCCAGAGGCGTAACACTGGTGATTATTGTCACGCCCTCCACTTCCACGTAGTAGCTCCCTCTCTCCGTCTGTCTGTCTGTCTGTCTTGTGGGTGGGCGTGGCCAGGGCCACCTGTTCGGCCCTGCCTATTTGCCTGCCCTCTCTGTCCTGTCTACCTGCCTGCCCTGCCTGCCTGCCTCTCAGCCCTGCCTGCCCTGCTTACCTATTCCCCCGTTTATCCTACATTAAATATCTGTAGTGGATTTACATCATTTATATATACATGTCCTGACTCTGTGTTCCGCACCTGGTTTCCTTACCTCCAACTTTAACAGATTATGTTAGCTCAGTGGGTAATAATCACGGTCTAGCTAGCATAAGGCTGAGGTTGGATAGCGACAGCCCAGCTACAGTATACAGGAGTAGAAGATATTCACTCACCACTCCTGAGGGGCCTACCGGCCCTGGGGGTCCGACTGGACCTGCAGAACCCTGCCGTAGGACAAAACAAAACACACACCTGGTTCATGCACAAACACAAGGCGTAAGTGACAGATCAAAGTTCCTACAAGTTCATCGTACAGTACTCACAGCATGTCCCGATGGACCAGGTCGACCCTGAGGGCCTGGCGTTCCAGGGTCACCCTACAAACGGTAAGATGTTGGTGAATCAACACAGTTACCAAAAAATACAAAATATTCTGTTCAACTAGGCCAGAAAGAGGAGTTCTATATATACATCTCACAATGAGAGAGAGGTCTGCAGAGGGGCGTTGTCTAACAAGGAGTTTGACATAGCTTGGTTGATGTGGAGATTCTTTAGTCTCACCTCATTCCCTGGTCTTCCTGAAGCTCCCGCTGGACCTACAGGTCCAATATCACCCTGAGAGAAAGAGAGAGGTGGGGGAGGGGAAACATAATAATCAATGTCTTTTGAGATTCAGTGCATAATGTACAGTAGCTTAAATGATTTACACAATCAAGAACTACACTGTATGTATGTGTGTATGTATGTATGTATGTATGTATGTATGTATGTACATGTATATACATGGACTGACTTATATAGCGCCTTATTCCAAAGCGCTTTAGAATGGCCTCTCATTCACCCATTCACACGCACATTCACACACCAATGGCGGCAAGCAACCACACTAGGCGCCAGGCCGCTCATTGGAAGCAATTTGGGGTTCAGTGTCTTGCCCAAGGACACCTTGACATGTGGCCAGTAGGGGTTCGAACCCCGATCTGCCGACCTAGCGATCATTAGATGCTGGCTCTACCTCCTGCACCACAGCCGCCCCTATGTATGTATGTATGTATGTATGTATGTATGTATGTATGTATGTATGTATGTATGTATGTGTGTATGATTGTATGTGTGTATGTGTGTATGATTGTGTGTGTGTGTGTGTGTGTGTGTGTGTGTGTGTGTGTGTGAGTGTGTGTGTGTGTGTGTGTGTGTGTGTGTGTGTGTGTGTGTGTGAGTGTGTGTGTATGTATGTATGTCTGTCTATCTGTCTGTCTGTTTGTTTGTCTGTCTGTCTGTCTGTCTGTCTGTCTGTTTGTCTGTCTGTCTGTCTGTCTGTCTGTCTATCTGTCTGTACGTATGATGTAGCACACAACGGAACACGTGAAGTGAAGAGAAAAACACTGTGAATGGCTGTGTGGAGCGTGGCTGACCTTCAGTCCAGGGTGGCCAACGTGGCCCTTCATCCCCTTGAAACCCTGAGAGGAAAGTTCAGAGAGAGTATGAACAACATCACAATGTCACCAATCAAATCTCCCAAGAATTCCAAAAACATGGACACATGCTTTTTTAAAAGAGCACACACATTCTAGATGACAAATCATAGTAGACAGATAGGGAGTCATTCATAGATATGGTCCTGGCTAATGCGTCACTCCTTATGGGTGTGACAGTGCAGTACAGTATTTTACCAGGGGTGGCGCAGTAATGTACCTTTACAGGTATGTGGGATACAATGACGTTTATGTAAGCTCACACGTGACACAAGTCAAACAGCTGATTCACATGTATGCAAAACATCGTCACATGTCTGGGACAAGGCTTAAAAAAGCATGCAACACTCCACCATGGTTAACACTAGAACAGCCGTGGGTAAAGAAAGAACTGTGAGTAAAGAAAATGTTTATATCTTTACAAAAATTCCAATTTCATTTCCTAGATATGTGCGTTCTACCACCCCAGTATCCTTACATTTTCTAAATCACATCAGGATAAGCTAGTATAAAGCTATTTTGCCAATTTTCTGTGTAGGAAGCAGGCTAATTTACAAACGGCCAACTAGTAGTCGTTGTGTGTAAATAGCAGCGTGATCATTGTAAAGAGGCGGGGCGGCTCTTTTAGTAGGTAAAACGCATGGTTGTTCTAGTGTTAAACAGTGTTTGCACCAACAGAGTTTACTTGTGAGTCGTCCCAGCCACCGCCCGAACCTCCACCCGCTGGGCCGCCCCGTATTTACCTACCTACAGGGGCGTTGATAGTATGGGCTCCCTGCTTACGGTATGTTATTTTGTATTTTATTGATGTTTAATTTCAGGCAGGGAGATATACAAAGCGGAGCCAATCAATTACGCCAAGCGTAAATGTACTACCGTTTTCATTACACATGATTAAACCGGTGTAAGTGTCCTGACTGATGTAAGATAACGATAATGAGAGGGTTTGATAGATAGACTGGTAAAACGTTATTATTGTTCCATGTGACTGTAGTGGTTGGTTCACTCACAGGTGCACATGTGATGTGACAATACTCTGTAAGCATAGACCATGAGTTGAATACAGGTCATGAGTTGAATACAGGTCATGGGTTAAATACAGGTCATAGGTTGAATACAGGTCATGGGTTGAATACAGGTCATAGGTTGAATACAGGTCATGGGTTAAATACAGGTCATGGGTTGAATACAGGTCATAGGTTGAATACAGGTCATGGGTTGAATACAGGTCATGGGTTGAATACAGGTCATGGGTTGAATACAGGTCATGGGTTGAATACAGGTCATAGGTTGAATACAGGTCATAGGTTGAATACAGGTCATGGGTTGAATACAGGTCATAGGTTGAATACAGGTCACTTACCGGGATTCCCCTTGGTCCTCCTGGCCCTGCTGGCCCCGTCTCTCCCTGAGAAAGAAGCAGAAGTCAAGTCAATTCAAGTCCATAGAGAGGTCATCTACTTGACTCTTTAGGCAGTGTCTTCGATCATGCAGTGTGTTAGTCTGAGTCTCTTACCCGCATGCCTGGTTTCCCATCTTTAGCATCCAGTCCTTCAATGCCAGGCGCTCCCTTTTCAGGCAGACAGACACAAATGTGAAAATATTAACACAAAGTCACACACACACACACACACACACACACACACACACACACACACACAAACCTGCAGCCCAGGTGAGCCTGGGGAACCCGGAGGTCCGCTTGGACCCTGTGGACCTCGTGGCCCATCAATACCCTGAAATAGAGAGAGGTTTACTAGATTAAAATGACACACCAATAGAAAAGTATAATGACACTTTGATTCTGAGATTGTGAGATCAGCTCTGACCTTCTCAGCCTTAGGCCCGGGGGAGCCTTCTCTCCCTGATTTCCCAGCTGGACCAGGGGGGCCCTACAAGCAAAAAACAGAGACAAACATGGTTAACAGTTATATACAGAGCAAAATACAGTAAAGCAACTAACCAACATAAATAGTGTTGTGTTCAGGACTCACCTGTTGCCCTGGAAACCCTGGCTGGCCTTGGAAACCCTACAAAGAAATGTGGAGATGGTTATCACATTATACGGGTTGTCTAATAATAATAATAATAATAATAATAATAATAGTCTGTCTGCATGGGTTTTGTCCATGATGTTTTAAAGTGTGTGTTTTTATTCTGATACCTGTTCTCCCTTTGGTCCATTGGGACCTGCCAGTCCTGCTTCTCCTTTGGGTCCCTGAGGATAGAAAGAGAGACAGTCACCTTTACAATCACATGACCTAGAATGTGGGAATGTTGCGTAACGTTGTCCAAATGCGATAGCAGAACAAGTCGGCAACCAATCAACCAATCTGACTTTTATTCTGAAAATAAAAAAATCTGAAAATCAATGACACACTTGCTAGTCAAGCAAAACATTTGCAATGCAATGGATTCGGTGAGTAATCCCCACTACTACCTAGTTAATGTAGAGTAGTGGGGATTACTCACTAAATCCAACGTTGACATTTTTAAAAATTCTTCTGAATAAAAGTCTGAATTTTGTCTGAAAGTCTGATGTCACATAAGGTATAATGATATGGATAAAATCAACCCACCGCCGAACCAGCCTGCCCCTGGTATCCTGCAGTTCCTGGTGGACCCTGTAGGACAGTCAAACATTAGCTCACAACCACCATGCTAATACATTAGTACTGTCTACTCTAGAACGAGGCTGCATCATTTTTTTAAGACGTAGCTACATCATCAATGTGAAGATTGTAGTGTATGTCGTCGTTGCGTGTGAAAATATACTGCACGTTGTTGTATACAGTCATGAATATGTTAATGTCAGTACAGCATATGGCACCGAGGGGAAAGAACACAGTCATGTTGGTTTATGCCGGTGTTGGTGGTGGTTACCGATTCTCCCTTCTGTCCAGAAGTCCCTGGTGGGCCTCTTTCACCCTTCATTCCCTGAAAATCAAGCAATCGATAAGTACATCTTCCAAACGATGTCAGTCCATCCATCAATACAAACACCCATCCATCCACGCATCTATCCACCCACGCATCCATCCATCCATCTTTTACCATTCACATCATTCATGTAAAATGACAGGAAGTCAGGCTGTCTTACATAAAGTCCAGGGGGTCCGCTGGATCCTGGGTAGCCAGGCGTTCCCGGAGGTCCCTGAGGAAAAAACAAACAAACATGATATGAATATAGTTATATGGACATCTAATTCATCTATTTTATTTTGCGTGTGGGTCGTAGTGGCTGATTTGATTGCTGGGAAATACGGAGAGGAGAGACTTACATTTTCACCCTTTGTACCGGGAAGTCCAGATGGCCCCCTCTCACCCTGCTGACCCTGGGGATAGAGAGAGGGAGAGGAGGATGAGGAGGAGATGAATTAATGATAAGATGAATCACATACATACACACGAGCATGCACGCACGCACGCACAAGGACATTGTCAGTCAATACTGAGTGTATCTTTACTTGGTCTAACTTAACACTAATGGGATCATCCCTCTGGTTCAGTGAGCTCCATGGCGCTCTGTGCTCTGCGTGTACATTTGGATCTGACAACACATCAGTATGCATAACTACAAAACAGAGCCTTTGTTAGGATCTTTTCATTGACAGTGAGGCAGGGGTGGTAGATGGCGTTTTCATTTTTTTTTCATTTTCGTTTTTTCCCCCCCAGGATCCGGAGATCCGGGACTATTCAGAACACATTCGGGGCTTGATGCTAACGACGTGCCTGCTACAGGAGCCAGGTCAGCTCTCACCTTTCCTTTCCAAACCAGCTGTGGACTGATTCATTATTGAAAAGTAGCCCGTATAGATCATCTTCATATTTCATAGTGCTGTCAATGCTGATCAAACGTTCCCCCTGCCCTCCGTCATCCCCCACCCCCGCACCCCACCCACCTCCTCTCTCCCTTTCAGCCCACTGACAGTGCAAGGCCATTCAATGTACTGTTTTGGATTCAGGTCTATGTCTACAGCGCAGCATATCTACTCTGCAATCTCTTTCAGCTGAGACTGTTTAATCAGAGAGAAAATTAAACAAAGCTGAGTATGTGTAAGAGATCCCAGAGACTCCTACACCCACAACCCCCTCCCTTCACCCACACACACACACACACACACACACACACACACACACACACACACACTGCACACCTGGCATTAAACTCTGCTATGTCCAAAATGGACTCCTTGCAGAGCTCACACAATTCACCCATTACTGAATCCATTCTACTTCAACAATGAATACTTATGAGACGGCCTTTCTGTCGGCACAGCAGTAACACTCTCCATCACTTAGACAGGAGGAATAATTGAACAACTGGTGAGACAATGGAATCGTTTCCTCATCTGAAATAACTTTCATTAGAGAGCCACAGAGACAGAGAGATGGAGATGGCAACATCAGCCGTTTCAGACTCTGCGGGGAGCAAGCTGATTTAATGGGGCAGTTTCACAGTACTGATTATGTTTCAAAGAGAAACAAAGACATGGAGAGAGAAACCAAAGAGGGATGGGGTGGATGTGAGAGGGACATAGAGAGAGAGAGGGAGTGGTAGAGAGGACCGGAGAGAGAGAGAGAGACACATAAAGAGATAGGAGAGAAAGAGAGAGACAGAGACACATACAGAGATAGGAGAGAAAGAGAGAGACACATAGAGATATAGGAGGAGAGAAAGAGAAAGGAGAGAGAGAGAGAGAGAGAGAGAGACACACACACACACACACACACACACACACACACACACACACATACACAGACAACAAAGTGAGTGAACGAGAAGAGCAAGAGAGAAAGAGGGACAGGGAGGTGGACAGATATGACTGACAGTATGTAACTTGAGAGTAAACTCACAGCTAATCCAGCGGAGCCTTGAGGACCAGGGAAACCAGGGGGACCCTGCGGAGAGAGAGAGGCAGGCAATGAGGCCAGGCAGCTGATCCCAGACAAGCATTCCCTTCCAAACCCTCGGAAGATCTCTATGGAGAGCAAAACTGGTTCGGGAAGCTTGGCCCAGCTGCAAGTTGCTCTAGTGGCATACTTTTAGGTCGAGTCTGTCCACTTTGAATCAAAGATCTACAATCGAGAATGTGATTGACGATTGTGTTGTGATTTTTGGGAGGATTTAAGATGTTTATGTTGTTATACGTATAACTATGTCAGAAGCCTCAGTGACTCATAATTATACGTTGCATAAAATGACATACATTCTAAACCAGACCACTAGGAGGCTCTCTGAGCTCACAAGTAACAGCAGGGAGTCGTTTCATTTACTCTAGCGTGATCATAGGAATGAGGAATGTTTGAAAGCCAAAAGCCACTTCAGCACTAAGGCTCTGTTCCAATTCTCTGAACACGAACCTCTCCTTCCTGGAGCTAATATAAAACATTGGGGCGAAAGCAATTAAAGAGTCCCAGCTTTCACCAAACCCAAACACTAGTGATGATTCCTCCAGGGGGACAATGAAGGAGGGACGCATTCTACAAATATTGAATCACGTTAACCCACGAAGTGCTTCCAAATAAAACGTAGCCAGGAGCTACCATATGGCTAGTGTGTATTCAACACACACTGTATTGAAATGAAAACCTGTAGGGAAACAATCCCAAATGGGCAAGACATTCAGTACGTTCTCAATTAAAACACAGACAGGACAGGAACCGATGTCTCCCCTAAGGGAAAAGCAACATCAAGGTTAGATAGAGCTCATGTCTCAACAAAATAACTCAAATATAATCTTGTTTTCCTTGACAGACGGTGCTTATGAGTCCCTTGTGAAGCCCTAGAATTGGTCTAAATCCTTGATAGTGTCTAACACACAATAGAAGAAAACCTATCCTGGCAGTCCGCTGGTGGAACGAGATTCCCACTGGTGTCAGGACTGCAGAGTCACTACCTATCTTCTTCCCCCATAGACTGATCGCTTCAGGCTTCATCTAGACTGTCCCTCCTAAAGACCTCTTCATCCCCACCCCACTACCCCCCTGTACAGTTTCCTTCATCTAGCAGTGTGACTGCCAATGGACTCTGGTCCTAGCATAGATTTGTTTTTGTTATGATGACTGATAGGATAGATGAAAATGTCTCTAGTACAGTACATTCATATGTAGCTGTATCATTTCTCACCAGGTTTCCTGGCTGTCCAGCTTGTCCTCTTTGACCTGGAGGACCCTGGGACAGGGAAGCAGAGAGGTTATTTTCACTTATTAGTCAGACAAAGACAGAGACAGAGACAGAGACACACACACACATACACACAAATGTATAAAGAGGCAAAACACAGACATAGTGACACATTTCCCCCCTTCCAACACACACCGCCTCCCCCCTGTCTCCTGATATTCCTGGGGTCCCTGGGTGACCTGGTACACCTGTACAGGCTCCATTGTTGGTGGCCTAAAAATAAAACACAAACAATACACATGAGTGGAGTGTGAGTGTGTGTGTGTGTGTGTGTGTGTGTGTGTGTGTGTGTGTGTGTGTGTGTGTGTGTGTGTGTGTGAGAGACTCAGGAGCTGAGCCTCAAGGTCTTACAGTCTCACGGTCACAGGCCTAAAAATAAAACACAAACAATACACATGAGTGTGAGTGTGAGTGTGTGTGTACGTGTGCGTGTGTGCGCACATGCATTTAAGTGTCTGTCAGACTGAGTTAACTCACAGGGACGTGTACAGCTTCTTCCCGTTGTGGTCTTTGGAAACACTGTAAGAACAGATAAAATACAGTAACCGTCATATAACAAGACACAGCACATACGGTAGCAAACACAAGGTAAAACCTTCCATTACAAAGTATATCTAGTAACACTGTAAATGCTGTTTCATAGTCATCTTGGTAATAAGTGGATGTGCTATTACAATGGGTTGGGGTTAGTCATAGTGTAATAACACAAACGGCTCAACTCTATTTCTAACCAATTACAAAGTAGCTACCAGCAGCTATCCTGACCCCTACCCCTACCCTCTGCCTATCCTGACCCCTACCCCTACCCTCTGCCGCTCTCTCACCTTCTCACAGCCGTCTGTGGGGCCTGTGCCAGGTCTGCCCTGATCGCCTTTCTCTCCCTTGGTGCCAGAATTGCCAGGTACCCCTGGTAACCCCGTGGAGCAGTCAGTACAGCCCTCCTGTAGGATAGGACACAAGTCAGGTAATGCTTCACTAAAGGGTACATAACACACCACAAACATGCATACATACAGTACGTATATGAAATAAGCACAACAAATAAACACACACACACACACAATGCACTCATGGATGCCCACGCATCCACACGCGCACAAACACGCATGCACGCACGCACACAGACAGACACACACAGACACAGTGTGTGTATATTCATGTCAATACAGTACAATGCCTCTCTTTGCCTGCTGGCTTACATCATCATCCGGGGAGTCCTGGGGCATCTGAAGGTGTGCGGGGAGGGGAGAATAGGATAGGAATTCAATTAATCAATTGTAAATCATCACACAAAAATAAAATTATCACCAACCTTGGCAGCAAACTCCTGATGTGTGCCCATTGCACAAGTGTGATTCATCCATTTCAAATAAAATCCATTATGTTTGACTTGCTGTGGATATCTATTGAGTACCAAGGAGTTGACATACCTTCTGTATCCACTTTTTTAACATTCCTTATAAATGTAATGTATTGTGAGAGTGACGATTTTATTAAATGTGAACCCACAAGAACCCACCAATTCAACAAGTTCTTAGATGAATCACTCATTTGTGATTACTCATATTGAAGGGCAACCGTTGGGACTTTTAAAACTCATAAAGTTACGAGGCATTGGGTTCTATTTGATATTTTTTTCAGCTAGCACAAATTGAAAATACTGGCTAGATTAACAATCCAGGTAATTCTTGTAAGCATTCATTGAACACCACATTTATAATGACCAAAAAATCCAGAAGGAGAACATGAATATGGAATGTTCATGTGGACCCAGAAGTAACGACACACCTCGGTACTTGTATGCTCCGGTAAGCCCATTTATGACAGTTCCAAACCATTGCATTAGTCTCTCTATATATATATATATATATATATATATATATATATATATATATATATATATACTATATATACTACACAAGACTACAATATCTCTCCTTTCTCACTTCAGCAAGCCTAAGCAACAGTCTGTTTCTGCCTTGGCCAACATCAGCTTAGCTATCGTCACAGCCGTGTTGAATACAGAAATAGAATGCTGCTCTCCATCTGATCAATGATGTCAAAGGACCGGATGAGTGACAGCTGTATGGTTCAAAGCCCCCTGTTGGACCTTCACACCAACTGCTACCACTTATCCAGTCACTCAGATCAGTCACCTCATTTGAGAAAGAACAGACTTATTGACAATCATTTCTAGAAGCACTCCTGGGGGTTGCATTCAAAAGCTTTCACAAAAGGTTTGCAGTATTTCAAAACATTGTGATCTTACATGGACCCATGACGTGTGGTTTGTTGTAGTTGGTGTGTGTGTGTGTGTGTGTGTGTGTGTGTGTGTGTGTGGGGGGGGGGGGGGGGTTAGTCAATGTTAGAGCACTGTCACAGTCAAAGACTGGTAAAGGACTGGTTGCTGAATATGATACAACCTGGCCCTGTTTGAATACAGTACATGACATATCTTTCCTTAATTCCTTCAATGTTGAGTAGCGACTGATCTAATATGACTGGATAGGATGGTAAAGTGGGGCTGTAGGCCTGTAGTGCTTCATGTCACCTATCCAATCTTGTCATATCAGTGACTCCTCCCAAAAATGGAGGAAGGACATGTTTGTGAAGTATTCAGACAGAGCCTTGCTTTTCAGACCTTCTGTGTAGGAGAAACAAAATCATCTTGAATGCAACTCAGGCTTTCAGCCATTATTGAACCCAGCCAAAACTATATCCCATGAACTTCAGGGATACTACTATCTGCAACCTATTGAATATACTATTCTGATGGAATACAGTAGGGCAGCCTGTGGGATCTACCAAGGCTGTACGCTGGGAGGACACAAACATGTACATGTCATGCACAGTACCCTGTCAGCAGAGAAATGGTGGCCCAGATCTGGCGTCTAGCGGCATCAGGTAGGGCTGCGAAGCTCATGGAATTTTAGGTCACCGTTACAGCCCGAGGCCCAGGTACAACTTTATTACACCAGGCCAGAGGTGGGCCGGCTCTGGCTGCCATTTCTGAGCCTTATCTTTGTCATGAAAAGGCCAGACCTTTGGCATGTATGTGGATGTGGCCCAAGTCCCAATCACACACAGACCAAAGATGGCCCAGTAGCTACAGTACAGGAATGTATCATGGCCACATTCCACATACCAGAGATGGCCCACAGCAAATTGCCAACTCTCAGTCAGATCTAGCCCACCACATGGGGACCAAGTCTGGCCCATATAATACTTGCCACTTCCTGCCCTCAGCCATATGTGCCACCACAAGACCAGATCTGGCCCACAATTGACTAGCTGACAACAAAAAAACACATACAAATCCAACAAACAGTCATCCCTCTTTTGAACATGAATTGACAGGATGCCAGGATTGTAAGTGGATACATTTTTTGGACATACATTTAATAGATTTTCCGCTTAAATTAACAAAAAAAAAGACATTTGCAATAAAGGCATAAGAACACACACATAACACACACGCACACACACACACACACTCGCATACGCACTCGCACACACACACACACACACACACTCGTACACGCGCGCACACACACACACACACACACACACACACACACACACACACACTCGCATACGCGCATACGCACACACACACACACACACACACACACACACTTGCATACGCACACACACACACACAGCTAATGGAGTCATATTTCTCCCATCGCAACAGGGTGGTCGGAAACATTTTATTGCTCCAAGCACACTACCAGTACACCATGTCCTCTTTTAGCAGTGGGACCCTTCACAAAAAGAGAGAACCTGTGAATTGTACTAAGCCTGGTTTCGAGTCTATTTAAAACCCATTCGTTCCTTGTTCAAAAGGCTGTTGGAACAACAAGGGTATTTTGTGCTTAGCATGGTGCCGGTCATTATGCTCATTACACCAAGGCTTTGTGCATTCACAGGCCCTCTCGTAGGGAAGGCTCTATGATTATATGTCAATGTGGAATATTCACAAACAATTCTCCTCTACTTACAGCTGTGCTTTTGTTGAATTGTTATTTTATTTTTATCCTAATAGGATTAGTTTGTGCTACTCGCCTACTTAGTTTGCAATTGAATTTTTATTAATTTTCAAAAATATGTTTTCCCTTGATCTATTTCGTTATACAACATAAACTACATTGGTTTTACAGTGTGTTTTATGCTTTTTAATCCATTGACATATAACAGGCAGTTCCATGGAGCTGGAGTGGAGTTGGTGGGGCTGTCTGCTAGTGTTAGAACTGGAGAACGTCTGGATGGAGAACAGTGTGTGTGTGTGTGTGTGTGTGTGTGTGTGTGTGTGTGTGTGTGTGTGTGTGTGTGTGTGTGTGAGGAGGCCCAATTTTCAACTATGGGCCACTACTTTCTTTATTTCCACTACGTATTGTGGGTAGGCGGTTTGAATGCACATGTACTGCACATGTGTGGTTAAGTGTGTATGTGTGTGTGTGTGTGTGTGTGTGTGTGTGTGTGTGTGTGTGTGTGTGTGTGTGTGAACGTGTGGGTGTGTGTAGGCGGTAGGTCTGAGGCAGACGCCAGCAGTGTGGAAAATAAGGTCTCAGCTATGGAGGACTCTTACTGTAGTGATTATAATGTGACCCAGAACAGTAAAGCACAGGAAAGCTCTCAATGACTCAACCTTACAGCTGCATTGACACCATTACACACACAGTTTACTGCAGAGGCAATGTTGGCCATTCCTGGTAGGGTGTGTGTCATGTGCCATGGATTTGGCAAAACAATCTCTCCCTCTCTCCAAAATGAGACACATGAAACAATTGACCACTGAGACTTCCCAGAGTGCTCCACTTCCAACACAGACACCCCGTACCAAACACCAACACAGATCCCTCGTCCCGTCCCTGCCTCGGCCAAACCACAAAGCAGCAGCACTTTCTTCCAGCTCCATCCCCTCAGTCTCCTCAAGGTAGAAATTGGCCTTAACCACAGATCTAGGATCAGATTATCGTACCCTTAATGCTGTAGCATTCATTAGGGGGATGTCAACATACTGAGCCCTGTATCAGTGGTTAGGAGCAACTTCTGCCTCCTCCTGTAGGCTTCTAGTCTGGTTACTTACGCTGCTTCCGGGCAGACCTGGTTGCCCTGGTACCCCGTCGTTGCCAGGGATACCCTGAAAGAAGGAACTGAGGTTGAACCATTTTATAGCCAATCACAGGCTAGCAACTCCCATGTCCACCAATGGCTGAGGGGGTCACAGGGTCAAGGGTGAAGGAAAAGCCATTGACCTATGTTCTCCCTCCCCTGGTATGTGTTCAGACTGTATTTGCTTTGTTTTATATATTTTGAAATTAATCAGTAGAATGTTTGTTGTTGTAAATTGTCTAGTAAACACAATACCGGGTTAAAGAGCAAGCAGAGATCATTGTGTGAAAGGTCAAAAGGTCAAAGGTACATAAAAACTAATTCAAACTAATCGGAATTGGGTACACAGTTGGTGTGGTAATTTCAATATTACACATTAGTTATGACTTCAACCAAACATTACAAACTGCATTTAGAGGACTGCAGATTATATCTTACACAGAGACCTCTGCTACTCTTTATGAAAACAAAGTTGAATCTTTGTTTTCTAAGGAAAATATTCAGTGGCCCAGCTTTCACTGTGCTTATAAGATAACAACACCATTGGTCTTATCTCTGAGGTAAGCATTGGACTGTTTACCCTTAGATTAGTTCTGTTCAGGTTGCAAATTAAGATTGTGCTTTTCCGCAAGCGTATAATATTACCCAGGGAATTGTATTTGAAGGTTCACTTATGAACATTATTGCAAAGATTACCATTACATTAAGAAAATAATTGTAT
>NC_137690.1:58517964-58545464 GCF_963989245.1 Nansenia antarctica | reverse complement strand
GTTATGAAAAAGTCCTAGATGGCCAACACTGCATAACACAGTCTTCTTACCTGAGGTCCTGGCTGGCCTACCCCTACAGCTCCATGTTTTCCCTATAGGGGGCAGTACAACACCGATATACAGTCAGTAATCCCCAAATTACTCATATTCACAGACTCATGCACAACTTTATATACACATTATTCTGGCACATACGCATACTGTAAATGCTGAGTCATACCTGACTTCCTTTAGGGCCTTGAGGTCCCTGGACTCCTGAAAGGCCTGGTTTACCCTGAGTGAGAGAGAGAGAGAGAGAGAGAGAGAGAGAGAGAGAGAGAGAGAGAGAGAGAG
Organism: Nansenia antarctica; assembly: GCF_963989245.1. Lineage (NCBI taxonomy): Eukaryota > Metazoa > Chordata > Actinopteri > Argentiniformes > Microstomatidae > Nansenia > Nansenia antarctica. Next base: position 58,545,131 of record NC_137690.1, on the reverse strand, counting down.
AGAGAGAGAGAGAGAGAGAGAGAGAAATGATTTATCACATTGTGTTTACATCGATAGAAACTGAAGTCGAGTGTACACGTGTCAAACAATGACAAGGTCCCAACGAGACTCACATGTTTGCCTGCTTTTCCCTCTCCTGGAGGTCCAGGCTCACCCCTCTCTCCCTTGGATCCCTGCACCCCTGCACCGTCCGTCACGCCCCCGGAGAGAGACGGACAGCTGTCACACGCGTCACCCTGGTAACCCACACAAACAACAACAACATCTGGGATTAGTGCCCCTGAAATACAGGAGGCTATGGTTGAAATAGAATCAAATAAACACCCTTAATTTCATCCTTTATAACATCTCCTCATAAGACCTTTGTCATCTATAACACCCGCAAAACATTGTTTCTTGGTCCTTGACTCAGATAGACCAACACATGAACAGACATAGACTGACGGACATTGTGATTGTTGGTAAGAGGGTTCCGCACCTTCTCTCCTTTCATTCCGATTGGTGCATCCTGTCCAGGTTCTCCAGGCAGGCCCGGGGCTCCATCGTGTCCATCGAATCCTGCGTCCCCTTTTTCACCCTGGTCTCCCTGGCAACACACATCACATGACCATAATGATATTACTCTGATGTGATGAACATGCTACCAGACATCCTACCCAGCCTATGTCCGATTGTAACTGACCAGGTAAATGTGTTCTACAGATTCAAGGTTATTTAAGGTTGTTTGACTACTTACTACAATAACAAAATCAGCTTACTATCACTTGAAAAACATAGCAAGAGTCATTCAGAGACATTATGCCTAAACAGGACCTAGAAAAGCTTGTTCATGCTTTAATCTTAGCAATTTGGATTACTGTAATGGCTATTTACAAGCCTATACAAAAAAGTGATTTGCCAACTGCAACTTATACAAAATGCAGCTGCTAGAGTGCTAACAAAAACAAGTAAACAACAATTTGAACACATCATGCCAATTCTTAGGTCCTTGCACTGGCTCCCAATCAAGCAGATAATTAACTTCAAAGCATTGCTGCTTGTGTACAGGTCTGAGCTAAGACCTTCATGTCTCCGATCTGCTCTTGTCATATGAACCCCATCTGATTATTATCTTATTAACCATTCCAAGAATGAAAACAATACAAGGAGAAGCAGCTTTCTGTTACTATGCTACTTACAGCTCGAACAAACTCCCAGAAGATGCCCAAACTCTAACCACTTTTAAAAGCAGGCTAAAAACATTATTGTTCTGCACCGCATACACTTCAATCTTTGCTGATTGTTTTAACTGCTCTTTACATTTTTATTTAAACTGTTTTAACTTTTTATTAAGAACAGTTTTTTTTAAGCAGAACTGAACTGCTACTTAAACGTATTAAAGAGTGTTTTTAATTGTAATTTACTTTAATAGATAATGTCCTTCAATGTATTATGTAAAGCACTTTGAGTTGCCTTGTGTAGGAAAATGTGCTATACAAATAAACTTGACTTGACTTGGCTACTTTAAGGACAGGGCTGTTATTTAAGGTGAACATACTGTATTTCCCCAAGGACATGGGGTTGTTTGAAGTGGATAGATTTTTCAAATGACATTGCCTGAGTTGAGGTGGTCTGAGTACCCTTGAGACATAAGATAATCGGATGTGGCCTGATTTCCCTGCAGATATTCTGAGTCTCTGCAGAGATGTGATTATTTAAGGGTGTCTGAGTACCCCCTGGCTACTTGGCTATTCCAAGTTCTCTCATTTCACTCAAGACGTTAGGTTATTCATTGGGTTATTTAAGGTGGACTGATTTTCTGGCATCGATGCCATTTATGGTGCTGTGGCACAGACTTTGGAACTTTGAATGAAAATACAATACTGTAACTACTTTTGGTGTTATTCAGTTGCTAAACATGGCTTCAAAACAATATCTCTAACAAGTAACATACCCTTTCTCCCCTTGCACCACCAAGACCTGGTGGCCCCTGCATGGACAGACAAACAGACGGACAGACAGACAGAGAGAGTTATACACTTAGATAAGAGCCATCATTGTACACACATACATACACATCTGTACAAGCCTCTACCCATTCATGTACAAAACCATGTTGACACACAACTAACCACAGAGGGTTGTACCGTATACTTATTTTTTCAGAGTGGGGCAGTCCGACTCATATTTTTCTTTTTAATGACAGATACAGTATAGATTATGACAGGAAGGATGGGTGAGAGAGAGAGAGAAGGGATGACATGCAGGATATGTCCGCGGCTGGAATCGAACCGGGAGCCCTGCGGTACATGGTCAGCGCTTAATCCACTACGCCACCTAAGCGCGCCCGTACCGTTTACTTGTGAGGGGTGACAGAGGGATGTGCCATAACCACTGAGATCCATGGGGCTCACTGACATACCCTGTGGTGTGTAGTGGCATCCCTGGGTATCCTTGGTGTAAGCCGGATGCTTCTGAAACAGATCTAGGATCAGCTCTCCCTCCCCTAATCGTATACTGTGACCACTAGGAGGACTCCCATCCTGTCAACTCCCATTCTAACGACTACCCGCCACTTGACTGGGAGCAGGAGTCTACTTGAACTGATGGTTTGTTGTGTTTGAACAACAAGTGTGTGGTTGTGTGTGGTGAGCGGCATGTGGTCCGCTGGTGTATGAGCAACACGTCCATCGCTGCTTGCTTCTGGAAGGGGAAGCACTTAAACATTCAACACATGCAACATGTGTTGTGGGGAATTTGTTCACTGTTGTGTTACTCCATTCAGTATCGAGGGAAATAGGGATGATCAACATACCGTATCTAACATTGTATGCATCGTCTTGGTGAAATCATGAAAGCAAGGGAACTATTCACCTGTGACCATGCACACATCTCAACAAACCAAAGCATGTACTGGTAAGAGAGGAAAGGCAGGTTGATAGCAGCAGATACATTATAACACAGATATATTATTTAGGATGGATCCAGATGTGGTCTTCACCTGTTCGCCGTCCAAGGCCACTCCTGGAGGTCCGGGGGGCCCTGGGCGGCCGGGCTCAGCTGGTGTCCCTGCCGGCAGCTTGACAATGGACGGCCCACTGCCCACCTCAGAAGGAGGGGTTTGGCACACGCCACAGGACTCGCCCTGTAGCAGAGGGACAGGTCTCAGAACACACTCACACACACACACACACACACACACACACGACACACACACACACACACACACACACACACAATGTACGCACACACGCATATAGACACACACTTACCCTCTCTCCCTTGACACCTGGAATTCCCAGACCGGGTATCCCAGCATCCCCCTGTAAAATGAATGAAATATGACAAAGTCAGAAGGCCCATTCACACGAGTTACGTAGGGATTTAGTGGGTTTGAGATGAGTTGGTTTACGCCTTCTACCCATTTACGCTAACAGTTCTACCGACCCATTTAGTGGGATTGGTATCATTCACAACAAATATGTAAGCTAGGCTAGACCCAATAGTTTGTGGGTTTTTCTAATAACCCACAACATTTCAAGGTACACTCTTTGCTGTAATGGGACATATCCATGACAGTATCCATGTGTCCATGTCTATAGATAAAGGAATAAGAGCTACGTATAGCTACATCCTCACCTTTATCCCCTTCAGTCCGTCCTTGCCATTGGGTCCTCTTTTACCCTGGAGAGATACACAGATACACAGTCACATTTCGCAATACTAAACTTCCTGTTAGATCCCCATAGAGAGAACTCTCCGCCTCCACCAAGAGCCACACTCACCGTTTTACCGTCGGCTCCTTGGTCTCCCGCGTTACCCTGGAAACAAGAGAAAGTTAAATGTCAAGAGAACTGTAAAAAAAGATCAATGCTTACAGTAATTATGATTGCTTACTTAGTTCCCTGCTGAGTTCCCTTATGGGCACACTAATGAGGACTCCACTGAGGTCATTCACTTTAGCTCTACTGATGTCCCTTACTGATGTCCCCTACTGATGTCCCCTACTGATGTCCCCTACTGCCGTCCGCTACTGATGTCCCCTACTGCTGTCCCCTACTGCTGTCCCCTACTGCTGTCCCCTACTGATGTCCCCTACTGCTGTCCCCTACTGATGTCCCCTACTGATGTCCCCTACTGCTGTCCCCTACTGATGTCCCCTACTGATGTCCCCTACTGCTGTCCCCTACTGCCGTCCCCTACTGATGTCACATACTGATGTCCCCTACTGCTGTCCCCTACTGATGTCCCCTACTGATGTCCCCTACTGATGTCCCCTACTGATGTTCCCTACTGATGTCCCCTACTGATGTCCCCTACTGATGTCCCCTACTGATGTCCCCTACTGATGTCCCCTACTGCCGTCCCCTACTGATGTCTCCTACTGATGTCTCCTACTGATGTCCCCTACTGATGTCTCCTACTGATGTCTCCTACTGATGTCCCCTACTGATGTCACCTACTGATGTCCCCTACTGATGTCCCCTACTGCTGTCCCCTACTGCCGTCCCCTACTGATGTCACATACTGATGTCTCCTACTGATGTCTCCTACTGATGTCCCCTACTGATGTCCCCTACTGCCGTCACATACTGATGTCCCCTACCGATGTCCCCTACTGATGTCCCCTACTGATGTCCCCTACTGATGTCCCCTACTGATGTCCCCTACTGATGTCGCCTACTGATGTCTCCTACTGATGTCCCCTACTGATGTCCCCTACTGATGTCCCCTACTGATGTCCCCTACTGATGTCCCCTACTGATGTCCCCTACTGCCGTCCCCTACTGCTGTCCCCTACTGATGTCCCCTACTGATGTCACCAACCAATGTCACATACCTACTGTACGTCTACTGATTTCACTTGACTGACCTCCTTCTCCCCCATCGCCCTACCAGTACCCTCCGATCCTCATCCACTGTTCCCCTCACTGTCCCACCCTCGAAACTCAAAGGTTTCGGAGACTGTACTTTCTCACGGGCTGCACCCCGACTCTGGAATTCTCTCCTTCAGCCACTCAGAGATTCACCCTCACTCTCCACTTTTAAATCCCAACTCAAAACCTACCTGTTCTCCCATGCATACAACCTTCCCGCCCCTGCCACCCCCCCCCCCCCCCCCCCCTGGACATTGCTGTGTTAATTGTTCCCTGTGCCTGTTAATACTGTGTTCTATGTGCTCATGTTATCTGTTGTTTGTTGTTTCCTTGTTTCTGTGTACACATACTGTCAGCGCCTTTGAGCCCCGGAAAAGAGCTATATAAATATAATGAATTATTATTATTATTATTACTAATGTCACATACCTACATCTACAGATGTCACCTACCGGGTGGTAGCTTGCGCTAATTCGACGGCAAAAGTGTGGCCACCTCTACCAGTTGTGGCCCTAAGCAACTGCATAGACTGCTTATGCGAGCGGCCGGCCCTGCACCTACCAATGTCTACTGATGTCCCCTACTGATGCACCTACCAATGTCCCCTACTGATGTCTCCTACCAATGTCCCCTACTGATGTCTCCTACCAATGTCACCTGATGTCTCCTACTGATGTCTCCTACTGATGTCTCCTACTGATGTCCCTCCTTCACACTTACCTTCTCCCCACCATCCAGTCCATTGACACCTGGCTTCCCCTGTGGAGCGGGAGAAAGCCACTAGAGTAAGATCAGGGAAATATAGTCGATAGCTGTGTATCTCTCACATTCAGTTACGTTACCCCTGGTTACCTGTTCCCCTTTGGGTCCCATTCCAGCCCCGCCCATCTCTCCCTTCAGTTTCAGCCCCATTGGAACATTGTTCGGATAGGAAGGAAATTCACCCAGGGTGGGGCAAACAGCACATGGATCGCCCTGAAAGATCAACACACACACACACACACACACACACACACACACACACACACACACACACACACAGAACAGACAAAACAGACAGAGCGTACACAAAGTAAGTAAACACATACCACAACATTTATGAGGTCACATTTTAAGCATGATATTTCCTTCCCTCCATAAGCAAAACCAAAGACAGACTGACCTTCGTCCCTTTGGTTCCATCTGACCCCTGCGCTCCCTGGCAAACACAAATCACAGGGAGACAGATCTGTCATCGCCAATGCGAACGGTAACGCTAATGTTTGCTTTGAAATGTAGCAGAGTGTGGCGTAGTGTATTCAGACACGAGGTGACTGTCCTGTCACGACACGATCTGGGGCTGGGTTAGTTTGGCACCGTGAAACAACACTGTTGTTACTGGCACTGTGTTAGTGTACTGTGTGCGTGTGCGTGTGTGTGTGTGTTTGTATGAAAGTGTGTGCCACACCTCCACAGCATATGCAACAGTTACAGGTGGAGCTCCATACCTTGTCTCCCTTCGACCCATCTGATCCTTGAAGTCCCTGATGAACATAAGAAGAGGAGATGAAGACAGGAGGAGAGGGGGAGGAAGAGAGGAGAGGGGGGAAGGTATAGTATTACTGTAGTCTACTCTGATAACTCTGTGTAGGCAGATATCTCTGAAACACACACTCTTCTTCTTCTCTTTGTCTCTCTCTCTCTCTGTCTCTCTTTCTCTTTCTATTCAATTTCAATTTTCAATTTAAAGGGCTTTATTGGCATGGGGAACATATGTTTACATTACCATAGCAAGTGTCAAGATAAAAAAAAAGTGTAATGTACAACTATGGTATACAGGTAAAGAAAGATAACTTAAAATAAAAATAGAAAGTGTCGACACTGCAGTTAAAAAAAATACATGATTAGTAAATAAATGGGAACGGTGTAAACATCATGTACACAGATCTGCATGGTGCAAATAGTGCAAATACTTATTTACAGTCTTTACGGTGGTTGTGATTTATTTATTTTTTGTCTTGGTTAGATTCACTGTCAAGGCCCAGGTCTGGGAGAATTTGTGAAAAAGATCAAGGTGCTGTTGTAGCCCTTCTTTGGTTGGAGACAGCAGCACCAGATCATCTGCAAACAGTAGACATTTACCTTTTCTGTCCACTAGGTGCCAGGTGCTGCAGACTGTTCTAGTGTCTTTGCCAATTCATTGATGTATATGTTGAAAAGGGTTGGACTCATGCTGCATCCCTGTCTAACCCTCCGGTTTGGGGAAAAGTGTTTTTTGGCAATCGTAACGTCACACTTGTTGTTAGTGTACATTGAGTTTATGATGTCATAGGTTTTTCCTCCAACACCATTTTCCAAGAGTCTGTATAACAGACCCTTGTGCCAAATTGAACCAAAGGCTTTTTTAAAATCAACGAAACAGGCAAATAGTTTGCTTTTGTTTTTCTTTATTTGGTTGCCAATTAGAGTGCTGAGGGTGAAGATATGGTATGTTGTACGATACTTTAGTAAAAAAACGATTTGGGATTTGCTTACTACATTGTTTTTTTCCGTGAGGACAAGTAGGAGTCTGTGGCTGATGATCATACAGAGGTTTTTCCCAAGGTTGCTGTTATAACTACTCCCAGGGTAGTTATTTGGGTCAAATTTGTCTCCACTTTTGTGGAGTGGCATTATCAGTCCTTTGTTCCAAATGTTGGGGAAGATCCTGGAGCTAATGACAATGTTGAGGAATTTTAATATAGCCAATTGGAATTTGACATCTGTGAATGTCCTTTAGGATGCCATCAACACCACAGGCCTTCATGGATTCAAGTTTGTTTGTTTTTTCCTGTATTTCTTTTAGTGTGATTGGGGAGTCTAGCGGGTTCTGGTAGTCTTTTATGGTTGACTCTAAACTTTGTAGTTTGTCTTGTATGTGTTTTTTGCTGTTTATTCTTCTCTATTGGACCAAATATATTTGAGAAGTGGTTTACCCAATGGATTATATATCCATTTTGGATGGGTAGATCCTCATGTTTTAGTTTTTTTAGAGTGTTCCATTTTTCCCAGAATGTGTTTTATGGATTCCTCAATAGTGAGCTGGTTTCTAACATGTTTTTTTCTATCTTTTCTTCTCTCTCTCAAGATGTTTCAGAGCAGTGTGTTTGTGATAAAGTTCAGTGAAACTATCTTACTAAACACTCTCTTCCTCTCCCCCCCACCCCCCCACCCCTCTCTCTGTCTGAAGCACTTAGGCCTATTACAGGACCCTACTGACACTGTTTGCACAGAAAAATGATTTATTTCTCCTGCAGATTAACTGAGAACAGATAGCACGGTTGAGAAAATAAGAAAGAGAGAGAGAGAGAGAGAGAGAGAGAGAGAGAGAGAGAGAGAGAGGAAATACCTGCTGCTATTGACAGAGTAAAACCCCCAGGAGGGTTGGCAGGAAAAGAATACAGATTCCTCCAAGAACATCTCTAAACCACTATTCCATTGGTTACCTCGGGCATACTGTGTGTCTTGTCAATGTAGAGTAATTTTTCATGACTACTTTTTTTACAGTACTTATTATTTATTCATCTATTTTACAAGGTAGCCCTGGCCAAGAGGGATTACTGTACAATGCAACACTGTACTACAATACGGTACCAACGACCATGAAGCAACATGTTTTCATTGAATGCATCATAATCAGCGGTGCACGTAACTTTTCTGGTCTGGTTCTCAGATGAGCACCTGGAGATGTTGCTTGGTGCTCACCCTTGACGCGGCACAGTTATCCTACAAGCTGTCGTCATCACTGCCCTCCTGACGGCTCTCATCACTATCTTCCTCTCTTTCAAACATGGTAGATGATGATGTAGGCCTACGTCTTTCTCCCTGGTTGAGCCTGCCATTAGCTGTTTGCATGCACAAGTCAACAGCTGGCTTTGGGTCAACAGTCTCTGTTGTCATCTTAGACAAGTGCATCAGCAATGAGAGGCAAGAGTCTGACAGGCGGGATCTGTACTTGTTTTTTATTATATTAAGATGTGATATAATCTTACAACCTCTCACATTCAGTACTGCTCAAGGGCAGTGTAAGGGACAACAGAATGGCTTTCTGAATGTTGGAGAAACTATCTGGATTGCTTGTCTTCATTATGTTGACCAAGTCATACACAGAGGAGGCTGCCCCTGTTACTAAAGGCCGATTTAAACTTCTGCGTAAAATCGACGCCGTAGCCTTGCGTAGTCCCGCGTGTCCTTGCGTTGCCTACGGAGAGGGTTGACGTGCACATCTCCAAAAATGTAAGAACGCGTCAGTTTCTACGCAACCATAAGCTCTGTGATTGGTCCGCTTGGTAGCACATGATTGCGACAAGATTCCGACTCTCTCGTCGGCCAAAATGCGGAAGCCATGACAGAAATGTCATTTACTTTTTCTGTAATTACTTATTAATAAAGATTTGAAAAATTATGATGACCATCGTATTATCTTAGTTTAATGTCATTTCAATGCATCATAGAACTTTTATTTACAACAAGCATAACAACAAAAAGATCGCTATTATGCCGCTTTGAGCTTTGAGCTCCGTTGAGTTCCTAAACGGAAGAGGCACAGCACAGGGGCATAGAAAACACACTGCCACCTAGCGATGTGACGGTGTAATTGCAGAGCGACCTACGCAGAAGTGTAAAGTGCGAGAGCCCTTGCGTAGTCTACGCAGGCTATGTGCGTAAATTCGACGCAGAAGCTTAAATCGGCCTTAAGTGTTGTGTTGCCAAAACTGTGGAGGTCTTGCATTTGTTGAGGCCAAGTTGAAGGATAACAAATTCAAAATTGACTTGAGGGATTCATAACTGCTTTCAAACTCATGAATTAGACCTCTCAATACACCAGCCTTGTCCCTGTCAGCCTCAGCATTTGAACTAGTCTCTTTCATGTACTTGCCTTCACTGTCAAGCAGAAGTGTCAGCTGTCCAATAGCTACCATGAGCTCATATTTGCATTCACAAATAGTCAAAGTCTCTTGCTAGAACCTGAGGGAGGTGAACTGTAAAATGTTTCCAGTGTCAAGCATGTTGGCTAGGAAACACTGGAAACGCTCTGTGCACATATGTTTTAGCTCACTGTCATCACTTGTACCCACTTGAATTTGAATAGCCTCCATATTTTCAACAGTCTCTTGTCTCCATGCAGACCATCTAATGTTGTGAAACTTTCCTAGTTTCACAAAGGAAATGCCATTCTCATCACATATCTTCTTTAGTTGTTCTGTTTCTTTTTCTTTTTGCACCCCCTTTCTGTAAATAAAAGCTTAACAACTTGACAATGGAGCGATTAAATGTCTCACAGTATGGAACCATGCGATCAGCTGACTCGACGCAGTTCTCGAGGGTGTGGGCGTTTAGAGGCCGCGTTCGTAAATGAGCTCTGAGAGTGCCGGAGCGTCCACATGACTGCCTCTTGTCCAATCAAATTACTTGGTTTCTTTATGACGCTGAACCCAGTGTGCGCTCCGGGAAATTTACGAACGCGGCCAGAATATGCACAAGGGAATCCCCGATCGCTAAAAGTTACACGATTAACAACTAATTATTAACATTAACACATTTGTCATCTTACCAGTGATGTACTGTATGGAGAAAATCTAAATGTTTCAGTAACTGTCCCAAAAATGTTGCTACGCAAAAGCGCCTCTTTTCGTATTTTCTGGTGCGCATCCGTTATTTTGACCATGCATGCGCACCTGCGCACCAGTTATGTGCACCCCTGATCATAATGGACATTTGAAAGAGGTGGACTCACGGAGGGGGACTGGCCTCCTGTCCCTGGTACGCCTGGCTCTCCCTTGGGCCCCGGCATGCTTTGGGGAGCAACCGTGTTCCCCTCGTCTGCTGGAAGGACTGGACACACTTCACACGCGTCTCCCTAATAGACACACACACACACACACACACACACACACACACACACACACACACACATCGAGGATGCAAGGGACAGTCAGCAGTTATCACTGCTTTGCACTCGCAATCGCCCCTGCCAGACATGAGAACAGAATCTCTCAATCGTTGTGTATGTGACACGAAAAGCTTTCTTGCTGTAGGTCTACCCAGCTACTGAATCTCAGCAGAAGTACGTGGAATGTGATGCCTTAACAAACCAAGTTTGGAGTTGATATCATTAAGATAAAAAAAAGTTAAGATGCTAGCTGTGAGGAGTTATAGCTATGTGACGGCAGCTGGTGAAAGGGGGAACAAGTCAGCAACCAGTCAAAATGTTGTGACTTTTATTTTGAAAAAACGGAAACACATTTCAACGTTGTTGACGTTGCTGCCGACTTGTTACCCCTTTCACCAGCAGCCATTACTCTGACAGCAGACATGCATGTCTTGCAAGCCTGGATAAGCTGCGTGGGTGGAGTTGTTAATGTCATGGACCAAAGGAATAGTCAAAACAGGGGAAACCCCTCATGTGGGATACACAGTATTACAAAACATGCACTCCTGTCATTGACGTGCCAATTAATTGCATGACATAGAAGATTCTCATAGGTTACTGTATGTAAACATTATTGTCTTGAGAAGACTAATAGAAAGTCTCATTAGCATGTTAGCTATCAGCTATCCAAGCAGTTTGGTGATCAGCATTTGATCACCGTAGATAGGACTGGAGCCTATCTACTAATGTAAATTCAGCCTACAGTACACAAGGGATAATGAGCATACAGTTCAGTAGGCCTAGAGCACTGTGTGAGGAGCAAGCCTGTGAACAGCAGGAGGAACTAATGTTTGCACAGTTGCTTGGCCCGCATAATTAGAGATGTCCACATGGCTTGACAACAATATTTCATAGCAGTGAGGGAGCGCACCTGAGGTGAGAAGGAAGCCAGATAGACAGTATGACACAGAGTTTACTGACCTTCTCTCCTTTGAACCCCCCTGGCCCCCTGGGACCCTGAACATTGAGCAGGAATAGGTCAGTGAAATAGGTCAATGTACTGGCATGGCACCAAGTAAATATCCATACGGAGATGCTAACATCAATATTGTTCATGCAACCTGAGCAGTGATGTGACAATACTCACAGGATCTCCTGGCTCTCCGTCCGTCCCTGATATCCCAGAATCCCCCTGGAGAGAGGAGGAGGAGGAGGAGAGAGAGAGAGAGAGAGAGAGAGAGAGAGAGAGAGAGAGAGAGAGAGAGAGAGAGAGAGAGAGAGAGAGAGAGAGAGAGAGAGAGAGAGAGACAGAGAAGGGGCGAGAGAGAGAGAACATTATTAAGTTAAGTAATTGTGGGAGTTATGTTTGGAGCCATGAATGTTTCATAATCAATAACTTCAAATCTCGCCACTCTTGATGTTTCTTTTCACCTGGTCGCCCTTTGTTCCAGCAGAAGACCTGCCCTAGAAAACAAACAAAACAAACAAACACTTCAGTTGAAACAAGAGTGCTGGACACAGAACAGTTCATCATCCATCTGTATATCCTAGTCTGTACATAACAGATGGAAGGTCTGTGTGAATGCCAAACCCAACCTGACCCTTTCCAGGAGTTCTATAAATGGACGTCTGACTACAAGAGCATTCTAGGAACTAACTACAAAGCGATGCAAAAGCTGCGTGTAAAACATTGAAACAAAGCAGAAGTCCAGCTGGTGGTACTTACTGGTAGACCTGGTCTTCCAATCCCTGGCAGTCCTGGAAGTCCCGGCTTACCCGGCTCTCCCGCCAATCCCTCCGGACCAACAACCCCTGAGGTACCCTGGGAAAAAAAAAACATAATGGTCATTGAGGTACCCTGGTCAAAAATTGTTTTATATATATATATATATATATATATATATATATATATATATATATATATATATATATATATATATATATATATATATATATTGTATAGCAGTCAAATAGAAATATGTGATATGTGATATATAATATATGATGTTGTTGAGCCAATATCTATAGGATGGGGTCAGCTCAAGCCAAGGCCATTATTTCATGAAGGCATTCTCACCTTCTGTCCCTTGGGGCCGACTACACAGATGGATCCTGATCGACCCTGTACAGAGAGAGAGAAAGGGAGAGAGAGAGAGAGAGAGAGAGAGAAAGGGAGAGAGAGAGAGAGAGAGAGAGAGAGAGAGAGAGAGAGAGAGAGAGAGAGAGAGAGAGAGAGAGAGAAGAAGTGACAGCGAGAACGTTGAAAGGGAACGCTGTCTGTTTCACATTTCTGCATTTGGCATGGTGATCAAGAGATTCATGTCCGAGTCGGAGCTGCGGTCGATGTTTAGAAAAACTTGTGAAAGCTGTGAGTAGATATACAGTGTTTTCCCAATAGAGCCACTTATAACACAGCCTGAATGAGAGAGAGAGAGAGTGAGAGGGAGGGGAGTGACACCATCAATAAACACCTATGCACTAGGGTAGTACAGGTGTACCTTCTTTTTTTATATGTGTTTCTATAGAGCATTTCTGCTTTATTGGGACAGCAGACTTTGTTAGTCAACAGGATAATTGTACAATGAGAACATTTGCAGATGACGAGGCTCTGCCTTTTAACCTACGATGAGACCAGTTATAGAGCTGAGATCAACCACTTCTACAGCTGGTGCTCAAATAACTCATTGATGATGATGATGATGATGATGATGATTAACTTGTGATAATGATTTCAGAAAAAACTCCTGTCTGTCCCCAGTAATTATGAATGACACAACTATTGAAAGCATACAGGAGTACAAGTAACTAGGCACTATCATTGATAGCAAACTGACATGGAACACCAACACCAATGCTAGGTTTGCAAAGGCTCAACAACGTCTCTACTTTTTAAGGAAACCCAGAAGTGTTAATGTGGACAGAACTATGCTGACTCTGCATTACAAGACCTTCATTCAGAGTATTTGACCTTTTGTATTCAGTGTTTGGGGGGGGAGCATTGTCTGTACAAAATAAGAACAAACTAGACAGGGTTCAACTGGGTGGCAAGATAACTGGGGAACCAATGACATGTATTACCTACATGACAGACCAGTATACTATACATTTAGCTCATAAGTTCATAGCAGATCCACTGCATCCGCTATGGTCTGAATATGTACTGCTACATTCAGGGTGAAGGTATAGCATGCCCAGGATACAGACAAAAAGAGGAGCACGCAGCGTGAAGCTTATCAACAAGCTTTGATTACATGATCTCCCAAATGATGCCTTTTTTTATGATTAGTTATGATATGTATGATGTTTTATGATGTTTCTATGATGTTTTCATGATACGATGCGTATGTTTAATGTTACACGTTTGATGATGTATCTTGATGTTTTAAGCTCCTTGTGCAAGGCGAATTCCGCATGGGAGCAATAAAGGCTTCATTCATATGTCGATGAACGGAATCGAACCAGGGACCTTGCGTTGGTATGGTCTGCGCCTTGGTGAGCTACGCAACTTACGCGCCAATGACCTTCAAGGTGACTTAAAAACGGTATTTCTCAAGCTGTATTTCAGTAGCTTCCTCAACTATCATCCCAGTCCCGAAGAAAAGCACGGTGAGCTGCCTAAACGACTACCGCCCGGTGGCACTCACACCAATCATCATGAAGTGCTTCGAGAAACTAGTCCGGGCCCACATACTCACACCCCTCCCGCCCAACCTGGATCCATACCAGTTCGCCTACAGAGCCCACAGGTCCACAGAGGACGCCATAGCGACGACTCTCCACGCCACTCTATCCCACCTGGAGAGGGGAAACAGCTACGCGAGACTGCTCTTCGTGGACTTCAGCTCCGCCTTTAACACCATCCTTCCAGACAGGCTAGTGACCAAACTACTAGACCTGGGTCTATCACACTCTATATGTGCGTGGATCAAGGACTTCCTGACCGACCGCCCCCAGAGGGTGCGGGTGGGCCCCCACACCTCCACAGCCCTCAGCCTCAGCACTGGGTCACCCCAGGGCTGCGTGCTAAGCCCCATCCTCTACAACCTCTACACCCACGACTTCACCCCCATCCACCCCAGCAACTACATCGTAAAGTTTGCAGACGACACCACCGTGGTGGGATGTATCTCGGGGGGGGACGAGGCGGCGTACAGGGATGAGGTAGAGCAATTGAGCAAGCTGTGCAAGGTTAACAACCTGCTGCTAAACAAGTCAAAGACCCAGGAATTCATCGTAGACTTCAGGAGGAAAAAGTCCGAGATCCAGCCCCTGCTCATCGACGGAGAGAGCGTGGAGATAGTCTCAACCCTCCGATTCCTGGGACACAACATGCGGGATGACCTGGCCTGGAAGGACAACACTAAAGGCACCATCAAGAGGGCACAACAGCGGCTATACACCCTGAGATGCCTCAGGAAACAACACAACAAGCAGGAGATACTGGTGGCCTTCTACCACGGCGCAGTGGAGAGCATCCTCACCTTCGGCATCTCCAACTGGTTCCACAGCTGCACAACAGCGGAGAGAAACGAGCTACAGAGAGTCGTGAGAACAGCACAGAAGATCACCGGCGCCCCCCTCCCCTCTCTGGAGGAGCTGTACAAAACACGCTGTCTCAGGAGGGCCTCCAAGATCTCCAAGGACCCGACCCACCCTGGGCACGAACACTTTGTCAAGCTGCCCTCGAACAGGAGGTACAGGACCCCGGCCGCTAAGACAAACAGACTGAAGAACAGCTTCTACCACAGGGCCGTCAAGGCCCTGAACACAGAAAAGGCCTAAGTTCTGGGCCCAGGACAGTCCGGACGGATTGTATGGCAGCTAGTGCTGAGGCACAAACATGTACATTTTCAAGCCTGCAAACTGTGACACTTTAAAATAATGTGAAAAAATACTTTTTGTGCAATATGACAACCCTAGTTGACTATCTGTGCAGTATAGTACAGTGGATTGTGTACATAGCCTTTATTTATGTAAACCAGCTCCTTACCTTCTTGTGATTTTATGCATCTATGCTTTTTCTAAAATGTGTTTTCTTTTTCCTTTCCTAAACACCAGGGGAGCCTCCCCTCCTAAATTTCGTTGTTTGGTACCTGTACTGTAGCAATGACAATTAAAGTCCATTCCATTAAGCCTCTGGGATTCCAACCCTAAAACACTTGTCAGTGGATGAGCTTTCACCCCATACTTAGGGCTTACACACCGGCAGTTCCGAACGCCGGTTCGCGTTCGCGTGCCGAAACCTCAGAACGTTGGCGCTGTCTGGCGAATGATACACTGGTATGAACGCGGGCTCGTTCGCCAGACATCGCCAACGTTCGGAGGTTTCGGCACGCGAACGCGAACCGGCGTTCGGAACTGCCGGTGTGAAAGAGGCAACTGAGGCCTATACACATGGAAAAGGCTATGTGAGACAGCGTATCACAATGGCCAGATGGAAGCTGCAGGGAACTACCCCTGCGGTACCAATGTGTTCATAGCTTTGTCTGCATTCAGCATCAATCAAAGCTCAACCGTCAAGCAATATTTCTGTATCTGACATTTCAAACTCTTTCTGGGGGGCGGGATTAGGGAAATCCAGTCTCTGCAGAATTCATCTGGCCCTAAATATCACTTAGTTCCCATTAAGCCTACAAAACTGTGTGCACATCACACAGGGTGTCTAAACCTGAGTGAATGCCTACGGCACACAATTCCCTCTTATCACCGGCCTATAAAACGTGCCATGCGTATTCATCACGGTGGGCTGAATTGGAAAGATTAAAGAGTTTAAGTCAGCCTGAATCAGCTGGCCTCTATGAGACAAACAGTCAATGAGCCAGCATTGATTCTGGGGGCTTTGTTGCTCTAGCCTAATCTAGCAGGCATTAGGCTGACTTAACAGCCAGAAAAAAGGGTAGGCAGAGGAGAATAGATAATATCAATGAAACTCTGGCCTTAAAGAGTAATGCTGTTAAATCTACTAAACGCCCTCTGCAAAGCTGAGAAATGTGTGGACTTGATTGAAGCCAAGAAGCATCCTAGAGCAGACACTGACTCTGTGTGTGTGTGTGTGTGTGTGTGTGTGTGTGTGTGTGTGTGTGTGTGTGTGTGTGCGTGTGTGTGCGTGTGTGTGTGAGTGTGTGTGTGCTGCATATTCAGCTATCTTTGTGACAGAACATGTCAAATCGTAACAATGCATCCAATGCATTTATGGCCATTTTCTCAGAAATTGTTATGATGATGTCACAGAGAGAAACAACCACTCACATCCTTTCCTGGATTTCCAGACAGACCCTGAAAGCCTATATCTCCTTTCTGTCCTGGCTCCCCCTGAGAGAGAGAGAGAGAGAGAGAGAGAGAGAGAGAGAGAGAGAGAGAGAGAGAGAGAGAGAGAGAGAGAGAGAGAGAGAGAGAGAGAGAGAGAGAGAGAGAGAGGGGGGGGGGGGGTGAGAAGGGGGAGAAAGGACATTATTAAGGACATTATTAAGTTAAATGAGACAGAGGCAGGGGAGACAAAGCATAGACAGGGGGATATAAAATAGTTACCACAAGTTAACTCTTAATTATGTCTGCATCATCAAACATACATACAGTACACAATGAACAACAAACATACAGACAGACATACCGACACAGACAGACAGACACACACACACACACACACACACACACACACACACACACACACACACACACACACACACACACACACACACCTACACAGACCTACACACACACACACACACACACACACACACACACACACACACACACAAAGACTTCCCCAGGTCTTTTACCTTGTGTCCCACAGCGTTTCCCCAGGTGGCAGGCATTGCCTGCAGAGAGTGAAAATTGAAGTTTTGGAGACAATATCACAATATAGAGACATCACCTCTACACCACTGGAGCATACCAAACAATGCATCGACCACCCAGGGACCCACTTGCCAATACACACACTCCAATAGAATACCATAGAGGAAGACTCCCTCTCACTGAAGGGAAAGTTCACCCCAAACTCTCAACTTTAGATCAACTTCAATATCAAACCCAAAGCATATTGGTGACAGAGATAAAGTGACAGTCCTTACCGACTCGCCTTTCTCCCCCTTCTGACCCCCGTGGCCATCTGAGCACTGAGACACAAAGATATGTTAAACACACGATGCACCCACACACACACACGCACACACACACACACACACACACACACACACACACACACACATATATACAGTGCACACACGCACATGCACACACACACACACACACACAGTGCACACACGCACACACACACACACACACACACACAACTGGAGACTCATTAACTATATTTCCTACTCCATTATAAAACCATTTTCATTTTGAGAAAAAATAAGTAAATTCATACTTCCAACTCAATTAGCTGTTCGTCGGAGTGGTGTTGTGTTGGATTAGCATTCTAAAGATAATCATACCCAAGCACAGAGAGAGCTCCAGCAGGGACAGCCAGGGGCAGGAATGTGTGGGTTTGCAACGTAACTTACTTTTTGCTAAAACTATCGAATGAGAAAATATTATTCTTCTTGATACACAAGGTCAAGTTCTTCTTACCTCATTTCAACCTAAATTAAACATGTACTGTTGTGAAGGCCCACAGTTTAGTGCCAGTTTAGTTCCCCCGAAATCAGCCCTTTTGCCCTGTTATTTCCTTTCTTATTTTTCATACTATTTCTGTACGTTTATGAAGGTGTATGTATTATTATTGTACTGTTTATGTATATGTTGATGACGTAGTATATCCGGGGTGTGTCCGTGACCCGGATGTTAGGTTCGGTGGTGTATATATAAGAGACGGAAGTAGTCCGCGAGTCAGTGTGTGAGGAGCATCAGAACGAGAGAGACCAAATGAGAGAGAGAGTAACGCGAAGTCAATGTAAGATGGCGGATTCAGTACGACGCACACCGTGCAGAAGCTGAGGACGCCAGGAAAGCGATTATTGAGTGTACCACTGTAGCCGTTTAGTTGTGTTCCCGTTGGACCGCCTTGCCAGCAGCCGGCTGTTCAACGTTGGACCAAGCGAGACGCCAGCTGGACATAATCGTCGCCTCCACGAGCGGACTGCGACCGAACACTGACTCCAGCGGAGCTTCGACGCGGACCACCGGACTTGGGCCCTTCACCTCGTTGTGGACCACGAAGACGGCCCTTTCCCTCCGCGTTGCTACGTCACCCCCCCCTTTCGTCGGCTAACTTCATCGACGCACATGCCATCCAACCAGGCCTCAACGCGCACCACAGCCCTGGACTATAAGCCTGTTCAGGCCAGAGACTATCAGTGAGTGATTGAGTGCGTGTGTGGCCGGCTGGGAGGGAGTGTATATTTTGGGAGATATAGACATATACCATTTGTGTAATAAATGTGTTGTTCATATGTGATACCGTTACCGTGTGTTAGTTGTTTGTATGCTAATGCTAATACCATGCTAATGCTAACGATAGTAACTGCTAGTCTAACGGTTTGCTGGCGCCCCCTGCCTGTATCCTCCTACACTGCCTATTTAGCTTAGAGTTAGTTAGATAACCAGCCCCTTCCTAAGTTATACAGTCCTTTTCAGCTACTCCCTGGTTACAATTGGTCCTTCGAGCCGGATAGGTAGTGTAGTGATAGCATGGCTGAGCGCAGCCAACCAGACCAGACAGTTACCCCCCCTTCTCCGCCCCCTGAGCCAGAGCCCCGACCACAGAGAGTCCCGCGGTTGCCTCCGAGGTTACAGGAGTATGAGCTTGAGCTCGAAAGCTCACTGAGTGGTAGCGGGGAGCGCACTCCACGGGATACAGTGGTCGGAGAGGCCGAGGTGTCCGCCGGCGCGCGGGTGGCTAGCACTGAGACAGCCCTCAAAGAGCACCAGCCTGAGGATGAGATGGCAGAACCGCAGGGTTTTGCCGTGGAAACGGAAGAGCAGGAAGGAGAGGCCCGGTCCGACAGCGCCTGCGGGCGGAAGAGGGAGGGCCTCAGCCTTAACGATCTGCCTCCCAGTACGGCGCGCTCGAGACCTAGCTCCTGCCGCTCAGTGGCTTCCTCCCGGTCCAGGATTTCCGTGGGCAGTTCTGCCTCTGGGGCGGATAGCCTGCACTCCAGAGGGAGTAGTGCCGCGCTGTCCGAATGTATGCGCCAACAGGCCGAGATGGCGTTAGAGCGGGAGCGCCAACAGGCCGAGGTGACGTTAGAGCGAGAACGCCTCCAGTTCGAGCGTGAACGAGAGAGGGAACGCATCCATTTCGAGCGTGAACGCCTCCAGCGCCAGGAGGCGCTAGAACGTGAACGCTTCCAGATGACCGGAGCGGAACGCGAGGCGGAGAGACAGCGCCAGGAGGCGCTAGAACGTGAACGCTTCCAGATGGAGCGCGACCGCCTCCAGGCGGAGAGACAGCGCCAGGAGGCGCTAGAACGTGAACGCTTCCAGATGGAGCGCGACCGCCTCCAGATGGAGAGAGAGCAACTGCACGCGGAGAAGATGGAGGAAGTGATGCAGACCATGCGCGACGTGTGCATCAGCAGAGCTCCGTCGGCCCGTAGCTCCAGAGCATCATCCGCACGGCCCTCTCGAGTGCCATCTCCTGAACCCCCCGCCGATGGCTCCATGACCCCCGCCATGACTGTCCAACTACAGGCCCAGCTGACCACCTGGAAGGAAGAGGACCAGGGACCCGACCGCTACGCGGCCCAGAGGGAGCCAGCGTCGCTGCCCGGGAGGGGAGCCATCCCCCAAGAGCGTAGCACACCCCTAGGTCCTCCAGTGCACCAAAATGCATGCAGGCCGGACACCCAGACCGTCACTCCAGCCCCGATCATCCACTACAGGATGTTCCCCCAGGTGGAGGGACCCAAGTTCCCCTTCTTCAAGGACGAGGACAGGAGCCAGTATGTGGAGCTACGCATCTGCCTAGACACGCTCTTGGACGACTCCTGCTCCGAGTCCTACAAATATGCGATTCTCCTTCAGCATGTGAGGAACCCCAGAGCCCACAACATGGTTCTGGCCCATGCCTCCGCACCGACACCTTACACCAGAGCGCTCGCCGACTTGGATGCCCGCTACGGTCGTCCCTGGAACCACGCCCTTGCTGAACTGCAAGCCCTCGAACAGCAGGCCCCCATCAAGGATGAACGGGCGCTGGATGACTTCGCGCTCCGCGTACACACCTTGGTTGGAATGCTGAAGACGCAGGGCCCAGCTGGCGCCAGCGAGATCAACAGCACCTCCAACGTAGAGCGGCTGCTCCGCAAGATCCCACGCTTCCGGCAGGAGAGGTTCCGGCGACAGCAGCGCGTTCGTAACCCCGGGAAGTTGGGTCTGAGCATGGCTGCCTTCGCGGCGTTCCTACTGGAGGAAGTGCATGACACCAACGTAGACGCCATGGGTTACGCTGAGCCGAAGAAGGAGAGGGAGAAGGGAGACCGCTGGGACAGGCCGAGCTCGAACAGAGGACGCCCAGTAGGAGTGCTGCACACGGAGGAGGAGCCTCGGAGAGAGAGGAAAGCCCGACCTGAGGGAAAGGATTCCTCTCAACCCCCTCAAAAGGGACGGAGAGGTCCACCGCCATGTCCGTACTGCACCAGCGAGCACTGGTTCAATGAGTGCAGTGACTTCAACAACATGAGTACCGAGGCCAAGCAGAGGTGGCTCGAGGAGAACAAGAGGTGCTGGAACTGTGGGCGCGACCATCTGGCTAAGAACTGCACCTTGAGGAGAAAGTGCAACCGCTGTGAGGAGGTCCACCTCCACATCTTACACGAGGTCTCCCTCGCCAGGTCCACGGAGGGCACCAGAAGCCCTAGGTCCGGTAGCGCACCGGAAGAGGCAACACCTGTCTACTACCTAGACCCAGCCCGGAGCAGCGGCTCCAAGGTCCTACTGAAGGTGGTGAAGGTCCGACTTCACCACAACAACGCTGTGTACGACACGTACGCCGTTCTAGACGACGGGTCGGAACGGACCATCCTTCTCCAGGGGGCAGCGCGCCAGTTGGGGCTCCAAGGGACTGCGGAGAAGCTGACTCTGCGCACGATACGTCGCGACCTTAAGGAGGTCACCGGGGCGAGAATCAACTTCTCTATCTCCCCGGCGGGGCGGCCGTCGGACAGATATCGGCTTCGGAATGTCTTCACCGCAGACCAGCTAGCGCTCTCCCGCTACGACTACCCCCTGGAGAGATTACGCGCAAGATATTCCCACCTACGGCGAGTAGACCTACATCCGATAGAAGGAGCGGAGCCAACCCTTCTCATCGGCTCGGACAACGCTGAACTGATCGTGTCGCTCCGTCCTCCGCTGAGAGGACCACGAGGCTGCCCGATGGCTGTTAAGACTGCGCTTGGGTGGGCCCTCCAAGGCGCTACCGAGGGGAGAGATAGAGACGGGAGAGCTACGTCATCCCTCCATGTCCGAACCGAAGAAGCAAACCAACCAACCGGACCGCCTGGAGTGGAATCTATTGCTGCCAGTGCACCTGGAACAGTCAGTACCACAAATGGTTCACCACAGGATGACCAACCAAAGAAGAAGTCTCTGTGGACAGAGCATAAGTCTCTGGATGGGAAGACCTACTTCTACAACACAGAGACTAAACAGTCCTCAGGGGAGAAACCAGACGACCTGAAATCTCCTGCTGAGCAAATGTTGTCTAAGTGCCCGTGGAAGGAGTACAAGTCTGACACGGGAAAGCCTTACTACTACAACTCCCAGACTAAGGAGTCCCGGTGGTGGCGCTACCGTGCCATGGCGGCAACGGCTGTTGCCGAGGAACACCTGCAGGTGGCCATGCACCCTCACGTGGCCGAGGTCAGCATTGACGCACCCGTCAACTCCGTCGAGTACACGTCAGCCATGGAAGTCTCAGCCAGTATTGTAGACGCCTCCAAGGAGGAAAGGCCGGAGTTGGCGAAGAAAACGTACAAGTGGAACCCAAAAGAGGAGGCCAAGCAGGCCTTCAAAGAGCTTCTGAAGGAGAATGGTGGTTCATCCAACGCGTCATGGGAGCAAACCATGAGAATGATCATCAACGACCCACGCTACAGCGCCCTGCCCAAGCTGAAGGAGAAGAAGCAAGCGTTTAAGGCCTACAAGGCTAAGAAGGAGAAGGAACAAGCCAAGCAGCTCAGGAAGAGGAACTGGGAGGCGCTGAAGAGCATTCTGGACAACATGGCCAACGTCACCTACCGCACCACCTGGTCCGAGGCCCAGCAGTACCTGCTGGACAACCCCACCTTCGCTGAGTACGAGGCGCTGCAGAACATGGACAAGGAAGACGCTCTGATCTGCTTCGAGGAGCACATCCGCGCCCTGGAGAAGGAGGAGAAGCAGAAGACTCTGCTGAGGGAGAGAGACAACTTGTCCGAAGGTGCCGTGGTACTGGTGATCGACCAGTCCCTTCCACGCGCCGCCTGGCAGACAGGCAGAGTGACCAAGGTCCTGCCGGGTCCGGATGGAAGGGTGCGGACGGCCATCGTGGACGTTGGTGGTCGCACTTACACCCGACCTGTGGCACGCCTGATTGAGCTCCCTCAAATTACGAAAGACACTATCCCCTCCTACCTCACGCTGCTAGAGCAGCATAGCCAGTGTGCCTTCTTAGTTAACTGAAACCGAGGGTTTCATGGGGCGGCTGTTGTGAAGGCCCACAGTTTAGTGCCAGTTTAGTTCCCCCGAAATCAGCCCTTTTGCCCTGTTATTTCCTTTCTTATTTTTCATACTATTTCTGTACGTTTATGAAGGTGTATGTATTATTATTGTACTGTTTATGTATATGTTGATGACGTAGTATATCCGGGGTGTGTCCGTGACCCGGATGTTAGGTTCGGTGGTGTATATATAAGAGACGGAAGTAGTCCGCGAGTCAGTGTGTGAGGAGCATCAGAACGAGAGAGACCAAATGAGAGAGAGAGTAACGCGAAGTCAATGTAAGATGGCGGATTCAGTACGACGCACACCGTGCAGAAGCTGAGGACGCCAGGAAAGCGATTATTGAGTGTACCACTGTAGCCGTTTAGTTGTGTTCCCGTTGGACCGCCTTGCCAGCAGCCGGCTGTTCAACGTTGGACCAAGCGAGACGCCAGCTGGACATAATCGTCGCCTCCACGAGCGGACTGCGACCGAACACTGACTCCAGCGGAGCTTCGACGCGGACCACCGGACTTGGGCCCTTCACCTCGTTGTGGACCACGAAGACGGCCCTTTCCCTCCGCGTTGCTACGTCACCCCCCCCTTTCGTCGGCTAACTTCATCGACGCACATGCCATCCAACCAGGCCTCAACGCGCACCACAGCCCTGGACTATAAGCCTGTTCAGGCCAGAGACTATCAGTGAGTGATTGAGTGCGTGTGTGGCCGGCTGGGAGGGAGTGTATATTTTGGGAGATATAGACATATACCATTTGTGTAATAAATGTGTTGTTCATATGTGATACCGTTACCGTGTGTTAGTTGTTTGTATGCTAATGCTAATTCCATGCTAATGCTAACGATAGTAACTGCTAGTCTAACGGTTTGCTGGCGCCCCCTGCCTGTATCCTCCTACACTGCCTATTTAGCTTAGAGTTAGTTAGATAACCAGCCCCTTCCTAAGTTATACAGTCCTTTTCAGCTACTCCCTGGTTACATGTACAGTTCCAAGAAACAGAGCGAAAATCCTCAAACTCTTGCAGGTTTCACCATGATTGCGATGAAGCTGTTCGCCCCGTGTTTTATGTACAGTGCTGAGTGCACTGCATCTTCTTCCCCCCTTGTTCCACCCAGGACCCGCCAGAAGGCTTTTTTTTTGAATATCTGATGATTGTTCATGTGAACCTAATAATATACGGTATGATATTATCTTATCTCTATCCATAGGGGCTGGCTGTGACCAATCATGTCGAGAAAAGCTGTGCTCAAAGACTACTAAGTCAATGTGAATACAGTAATGAAGATGGTATGAGGAATGGAGATGCTACTTACTGGACCTGAGGACCCAGAGCAATCTGCTCCCTGAAACACAACAGCAGGACAGAAGGATGATGGAGAATGCAGTGCTCTGTTCAGAAAATGGCCACCTTAGCATCCCATTCACGCTGGAAATGTTGGAATACATTACAGCCATACATGCATAATTTGGCTGAACTCTCCGGCAGGCCAGCCATATTGATCTCGAACTGAGTTGAACAAAATTGACAGATCTAGAATATTAATAAGTATAATAAATAATAAGTCGAAATTAGTATCCAATGCCAGACTGGAATTACAGTTGATGCTTCGGTTAGTGTTAGTGATGCCGACCTTGACGTTTTGAAGTTGATATTCACGTCGATAAACAGTCTCTGTGGGTGTGTGTGTGTGTGTGTGTGTGTGTGTGTGTGTGTGTATGTGTGTGTGTGTGTGTTAGTATTACTATTGAGTAACATGTCTGAACGAGGTTGTGATGATGTCACACATTCCACCAGGATTAGTCTGGCGACACACACTTCCCCTTCCACATCATATCCTCACTTCTGCTTCACGTGTGTGTGTGTGTGTGTGTGTGTGTGTGTGTGTGTGTGAGTGCGCTTGTGCACTCCTGCGTAGATGCATCCATGCGTGCATGCGTGCATGTGTGTGTGTTCCTTTCTTACTTGGTCTCCCTTCTCCCCTTTCAATCTTGGCTGCGCGGCGTATCCAACAGTGTCGAGCTGAAACCAACAAGAACAAATGACATCTGATACACAAAACCTGCAGGACTCCAAGTTCTCCTGATGGCCTACCGCCATCATAGGAAGAACATACTGTGCAAGAGCATTCATTTCCCTGTAATGTATTCACTTACTCAACATCACACCAACGTACAGTAGCCAGAGGGAATCTGTCGGGATGTTGTCTCATCAATACCGCCACAGCCCAGTCTGAATATGTTACTGTACTTATTAATGTTTATTGGTTGGAATTAATTCCTCCACCATATGCTTTTCAACTACAACACATTCCAGGGGACTTCGGGAAATTCTACCATCGCAGATTCCAAGTGGTAATAAACATAACTTACTGTAGGTGGATTGTAGCTTTCTATACTACTGTTACTGCTACTGTTGTTACTATTGGTGCTATAGATGTTTGAACACATGGGGGTAGCTATGCCTGATACTTACATTCTGGACATTCCCGTTGAGAAGGACACAGCCGGCACACTGGAGAGACATGAGAGAGAGGGAATGGAGCAAATTAAACTGTCATGTCAGTTCATGCTGTGAATGCCTCTGATACATTTTAGTGAAGAGACATAGAGGGCCCAGTTCATAGAGTAATTACATTACTGGTTACCCTCAACCAGCTTGACATCTGATTATTACAGTTACTTTGTCTGCCAGTGAGTGGCGCTGTTACACCAGCTAATACAATTCTCTGTACTGATCTTGTATGGAATAACAGTTGTGGAGTGGGCTGCGGGGTCTCACAATTCAGCACTAACACACACACACACACACACACACACACACACACATGCACACATACAAACGCACATACGCACACACACACACGCACACGCACACGCACACGCACACGCACACGCACACGCACACACACAAAAACTATGTAACCTTGGACAGCACCACATTTCTGTCTCTTTAGCACAAATACACACACGCACATGCATACACACACACACACACACACACACACACACACACACACACACACAGACACCTCCCGTGGGGAACGAGATCAATAGGAACGGCTGAATCCCCATGGCACCAGAGAGAGCAGGCCAGCTGCCGCTCCTCACAGGAGGGCATACACACACACACACACACACACACACACACACACACACACACACACACACACAGGCACCCACATGCAAAACACAAAAAAATAACCGTTAAAAATAGCTTGAGAGCTTTTAACGGAAGCACGTAGCCTAATTAAAACAGAATCCACCAACCCGGCGTATCAGCAAGGCAGATCTCACACACCAGGCAGTTAACATATATTGATGTTGTAACTGTGAGCTAACGGAAAGAATGAAGGATGGGAAAAAATTGTTGTTGTTTTTTTTTTACTTTTTGTGAAGCTACCTACTGCAACTCTATCAATGGCTGGCACAGACAACCGTCGTACGCAGTGGCTAGTCACTGTTTCCTACTGCACGCCTGACCAGGGACACTCCCTCAAGTCATTTCTGCTGCTGTGTTATACCTTGCCTTCTCCCGACCTGATTCGACGTTGACGGTACAATAGTAGTTCGTCGAGGTGAGGGGGACACATATTGTGCTCTCTCTGAGAGGTGACTTCAACTATTGCAACAGGTGTGTGTATACTTTGTTCACCTTTCAGCAGCAAAGCGTTGGTCCCAATGTAACATACATGTCAAGTGGAGTATCACCTGGAGCTTCGGTACAGGCATTTCCTACGCCACCCGGCACAGGTTTATTTATTAGCGCCTCTGTATT
>NC_137690.1:58502964-58512964 GCF_963989245.1 Nansenia antarctica | reverse complement strand
GAGCGCCAGGTATCTCACAGCAGGCTTCTTGGATGGCCAAAGCAGGATCACAATACACCATCACCTGCTGAATATCAATCTGAGGCAGGGAAGAAGGGAAGGGGAAAGAGAGAGAGAGAGAGACAGAGAGAGAGAGAGACAGAAAGAGAGAGAGAATGAGAGAGAGAGAGAAAGAGAGAAAGGTAGAGCTTGTTAGAGACACAGTCAACAGAATAAAAGTGCTAGCTCAATCATTAAACAAGTTTACTTCAACTGAATGATACCAGCGTGGTGTATGACCAAGGCTGGGTTGGTATCACCATAGAGATGGAGTGCTCTTTGTTTCTCTCTTCCTAAGTGAACCATCCGCTAAAATAACATCCACTTCTTTCTATTTGGCCCAGTTAATTGATCATTCAGCTAAGCGGTTGGATTACTGGCTCAGTAAATTACTAATCGATGCCTCCTGTCCATTCTCTCTCAGGTAACACCCTATCGTTTTAATAGGGAATGAGAGAGAGCCTCACAGAGATGTGCCTGGGGGAAGATCCGCCCGCCCACAAGCCCGCACACACACACACACACACACACACACACACACACACACACACACAGGCGGGCGCAACACACACACAGGCGGGCGCAACACACACACACCCATACACACACACGCGCCCGCACACACACACACACACACGGGCGCACACACACACACCCATACACACACCCATACACACACACACATGCGCGCGCCCGCACACACACACACACACACCTGCACACACACACACCTCTGAAAATAGAAAAATATCCTCCCTAAGTATATCTTTCCCCCAGGGGGTAAAGGAGACTCTGGGCTGTGCCTTAGGGGGGGTGGCTGTGGAACCACAAGTACAGACAGTCTGCCCGATCCCTGCTGCTCCACTCACTCCTAATGGAGGAGCTGAAAATACCAGCTCACCATTAAACACACACAGCCACCGTGTGGGGTAATGAGTGATTATGTTCCATGCGCCAGTCCTTGCAGTCCGCTCCTAATATACACACCTCGCTAGAAAGGATGAAGGTACGGAAAACCTCTAACTTGTTGAAGGTACAGACAACCTCTACTCTATCCCGCCCGCCCGACCCCCCCCCCCAGCCACTGTGTGTGCTAATGAGTGATCATGTGATGCCAGTAGCCTTAGGTTCTCCCAATGACACCGTCTCAACACTGACATGAGGTGCTGAAAGGCCTTGCCAACCCAACACACTCCTACACGTTGTATCTCCCACATACTAACCCCATGCTACCCCCCCCCCCTCCCCTCTCCCACCCTGGTTCTCCATACCTCCACAGGTTTAGCGTCGGTAGCTCTGATGGCCAGCAGGGTGTGGCCCTCGGTGGGCAGCTGTCCGCGGGCCTCCAGGGGCTTGGTCTCGATGGAGCTGCAGTCCACGTGCAGCGCCGCCGCCCCCTGCTGGACACTGAGGGCCACCTTGTGCCAGCGCAGGTCCAGGAGAGACTCCACGCCCTCCCCGCTGAACACACACCCCACCGGGTCACCTGACGGGTCGGCCCCCCGCGCACGCAGGGACAGGGTCCCCTCGGCACCGTTGAGATCCAGAGAGAACTGGAGGCGGAGGGGGAGGGAGGAGGAGTGTGTGGGAGGAGGAGGAGTGTGGGGGTGGGGAGAGAGAAAGAGAGAGAGAGAGACAGAGAAAGAAGCAAAGAACACAACATGGTCACTCATTGTCTGATAAACATTTCTCCTCATTGTATTCAAGTGTTCCGCTTTCTTCGCCTCCCCTGTATTTAAAGCGGCCAAAGTGGCCGCTACACAATGGCCCCCGCTACAGAACACAGTAAGCAGTTAGAGGAGGCTGTGTAAAGAGACGAGACATATTCATTATAGGCCATGGAATAAATAAAAAAAACAGCAAATGAAACACTTCTAATGAGATACAGTAGTTTGCCCTCAATTCATCATATGCACTGAGTATTTAAATCTGGCTTCAGGCTGGTCGTGATTCTAGGACTGAGAAGCCCTCGAGTGCTCCATCAGGGAACCCACTTGAATAACAATGAAGGGAGGGGAAGGGGGGCTAGAGGGAGAGAAGAGAAATGAGAGATGTGGGGAAGATGGAGAGAGAGAGAGAGAGAGAGAGAGAGAGAGAGAGAGAGAGAGAGAGAGAGAGAGAGAGAGAGAGAGAGAGAGAGAGAGGGAGTGATGACGAGGAGAAATGAGCAGCAAGGATGGGAACATGTCTGTGAGTGAGGGTGCTGGGGAGGGGGGAGGTGGGAGGTGGGAGGTGGGAGGTGGGAGGTGGGAGGTGGGAGGTGAGAGGTGGGAGGTGGGAGGTGGGAGGTGGGAGGTGGGAGGTGGGAGGTGAGAGGTGGGAGGTGGGAGGTGGGAGGTGGGAGGTGGGAGGTGAGAGGTGGGAGGTGGGAGGTGGGAGGTGGGAGGTGGGAGGTGGGAGGTGAGAGGTGGGAGGTGGGAGGTGGGAGGTGGGAGGTGAGAGGTGGGAGGTGGGAGGTGGGAGGTCGGAGGTGGGAGGTGGGAGGTCGGAGGTGGGAGGTGGGAGGTGGGAGGTGGGAGGTGGGAGGTGGGAGGTGAGAGGTGGGAGGTGAGAGGTGGGAGGTGTTTACCTGGGGATACCCTTGTTCATCCGATATCTGGAAGAGATAAATGTTGTCCCTCAGTGTCTTCTTCTTCAGGACCAAAGTGAAGACCATGGTAAACTCATGCGGTAGACCGTGGGGGAACACCTGACTGTGAACACAGTGTTCACATTATATCAAAGACAGTCCATAAAACCTTGTCGTGCTCCTTAAGTCTCTCCACGGATACATACAGTACGTTGGCTGCTTCTCCGTGGGTCAAGGGCACCACACACACACAGAGATACGCAAACATACTACAAACGTGTATTTGAATGCAAAGGAGCACACACACACACACACATAGTCACACAAGAGATAGTAGGCAGAACACTTAAAACACTCACACAAACACCAATAACATTTAGATACAGAGAAACACAGACATGCACACTCGCACACACACACACACACACACACACACACGCACGCACACACACACACACACGCACACACACGCACACGCACACGCACACGCACACGCACACACACACACACACAGTAGTCAGAGTGTTGGCAGCTGGTTTCTCAGTCTAGCTGTGGGCTGACAGTGATATATGACGGAGGGAGAATCCAATGGAAATTACAGCAGAAACACCGTCCTTCAAAACCCAATGAGAGGGAGGGAAAAAGAGGGAAAGTGGGATCGAGGAGTTTAGATCTAGTTATATAAATAGAACATTGTATTGTTAGAGTATGAGAGACAGACAAGGAACCAAAGCTAGGGGTAAACAGCTGAACACGCGCTCGCACACACACACACACACACAAACACGATCATAAATCAGTCGGGGCAGACAGATTCAGACCTCTACTCAGAAGGGAAGCTTCACAGTGCTCTGTTTATCTCATTAAACATGGGATGCCTTCTCCAGAGCAGGAAGAAAGAGATGGAGGGAGAGAGGGAGGGAGAGAAAAGACAGGCCTGTATGTATGTACATACATATGTATGTATTTATGTATTTCAAGTGTAGACGTGTAGGCTAAACTGCACCTCGTTCAGTCGCTCATACACAACTGATATAGAAAGCTGCAAGCCGTTAATGGAACATACTAGACCTCTGGTCTCCATAGCGATAGTTTTCCACAGTGAATATGTGTCATATCGATGTTGACAACAGTGGAGGGAGTATATTATGATGTAGTAAGGGTGTAAAAAAGACGGTATCTAAATGATATCAGGTCCGCTACATAGAGGACAACAAGGACAGAAGCATCATCTGGTTGTCACTCATAACGACTGTGTAGTGTAGGGTAAGCTAAGTGGATCAGGCTCAATCACAAAACAGAACGGATTTCCAATGACTTGTGAACAATACACTCACACTTCCCTCAGCATCTTGATGTGAATAAAGTCCCAGCACATGCACGCACACGCGCACGTACGTACGCACGCACACGCACACACCGCTACAGAAACTATAGTCCCTGCAGGGTCTGAGGCACCCGATTTGAACCGATAACCCTTGTTCCCTCATTTTCTCCACTCTCTAACCCGTGTGCTCCCCCTCTCCACTCCTCCTTTGGCCATGACATACACAGTCAGAGAGACGAGGGGGGAGAGAAGGATAGGCTTACTCTCATATCACTGGGTCGATGTGCTTCTCTTGCCGAGAGGGGGAGAGAGAGAAGGAAAGGAGGCAGATGTTTTCTCATTTAACTGTTTATTTATGTTGATGTGGGAAGGACAGAGAAAGAGAGAGAGAGACAGAGAGAGAGAGAGTGAAAAAAGGGAAAAGAAGAAAGAGAGAGAAATTGAAGAAAGAATGTCTGCCTACTGAGACATGTCACCCGATACCATCAGATGATGGACAGGGACACTGAGTATCCACAGCAGAACACAAACATAAAGCCTCAAGAGGGAGAGAGAGCAAATAGTCACCTTATTTTTCTTATCTGCTTGGGCAGGTGCCACTCAAATGGTCTTGAGGATTTCACTATTGGGCTTCACTAATCGGTTTCCTGAACCACATCCATTTCTTATATTTCTTTCTTCCAGAAAGACTACAGACAAAAGTGTCTGAGAGGCAGATATGTGGATCTATCAGGCCAGCATCTTCCTCAGACACCACGGGATGAGGGATAGGGGTAATCAACTGCCCTAGGTTGACCCAATTGGCAGCTTCTAACACACTATTTCATCAGCGAAAAAAAAGCACGATTCGACAGACTGAACAAAAACCCAAAAGTTAACTCTGGAGAGAGAATGTTAGAAGAACTATTGTGAATTTGTGACACAGGGTCTCAACCTCATTTTACAGCATTAATAATTGCAAAAGAAATCTTAAAGAGAATTAAAGAGCAGCACATGAATATGGTATTTAGTATTCTTCTCTTCTTCACTACATTGCTACAGCTACACAATAATAATTTGACCATGTGGTTCAATGATAAACTAGTTGTTTGTGCTGTTCTGTGCCGCTGTAGTTATCTTGAAAAAGCCACTGCAGCCAAAACATCAATAAACAATCAAAATAATGCATTACATTTCCTTGTTTTTCAATGAATAACATTATATGCACATTTCGCACTTTAATACATGTCCCCAACGTCACAACATAACAACATAATCTCTAAATTGAACAGCAACAGAAACAACAATTGTGTTTAAACATGACAACACCATCAAGTGCACAGTAGCTTCTCATGTAAAAAAAGACTGTGATTTGTAAGTGGTTACGTCCGCAAGCCAAAAGCAGTTAACATTATTGTTAAATCTAACTGTAACAGCCCTGCCTTACCACTGAGGGAATGATGTGGTCTTCTGCTAAAACAATCAGACAGTGGCCAGTGGTGTACAGGCTGCCACATAAAGTTGATTATTATTACTATGTATACACGTAGCACCCAGCAGGCACCTCTCTGTCTATGGTACCAACACACACCAGAGCAGAGTCAGACTTTACAGACGCACATGCTGTCTGACACACACACACACACACACACACACACACACACACATACACATACACACATACACACTCACACACTCACACACACATGCACATTAACAGCCATACACATTGAACAAGAGGTCAGATGAGGCGAATACTCTTTCAATAAGGGCTTAAGTTGGAGAGAGAGACAGAGAGAGAAAGAGAGAAAGAGAGAGAAATGAAGGGATGGAGACTCTTACTCTGTGGGGCGGATGAGCGCAGTCTTGCCAAGCCGGAGGATAACTGGTCCTCGAGGGTTTCGTATCTTCTTGATCTCGGTAGTCTTCAGCAGAGAGAATCGCCGCACCAGATTGAAACCTGTGATCATATCCATCAATCCATGAATACCCAGCCAGACTAATCACAGAGACGACTGACTGTGATGGTGTGTCTGGTTGTGTGTGTGTGTGTGTGTGTGAGTGTGTGTGTGTGTGTGAGTGTGTGTGCATGCGTGCATGCGTGCGTGTGCGCGTGTGTGTGCATGCTTGTGAGTGTGTGTATTAACCTGTGATATTGTGCCTGGCCGTCTGAGGGAACCTCCAATCATCCACCTGTAGTGAGGGGCATCGTACAGCTGGCACACCTGGAGAGAAGGAATGGAGCGAGAGAGAGAGAGAGAGAGAGAGAGAGAGAGGAGACCAAGTCAAGAGGAATGAACAGAACACAGGAAGAGAAAGAGAGACAGACAATGAACAGGCAGACAGATACGTACTGTCGACTTTGATACAACAATTTCTTCGCTCCCATCTTCTATTCCCATTTCACTTCACGGATACATTATATGTATGTATGTTTCTTCAGCGTCAACATCTAAACAGCGCATTGAGTCGAGCAGGGAGTCATAGCAGAGTTAGAGGTAAATGCAGCCACTCACTGTGATGTAAGTCGCTTTGGATCAAAACGTCAGCTAAACGTCATATACAGTACTGTATAAACAGACTGAAGCTCAGCTTCGAGCAGGGAGCTCAGCTTCTACCCCAGGGCCATTCAGGCCCTGAACACAGCAAAGACCTAGGTTCTAGGCCCTGGACAATCTAGACAAATTGATGGCAGCTACTAGATTGAAATCAAGTGTAATACTGAAACACAACTGTGTACATTTCAAACCTGCAAACTGCGACACTTTAAATGAATGTGCAATAACACTATGTGCAATATGACAACCCTAGGGTACATAAGGTTCAGAGAATAGGAAATGTTAGAATAGGTATAGCATAGCATAGAGTACAGCACAGTGTTTTATTTGTATAGTATAGTATAGTGGATAGTGTACATAGCCTTTATTTATGTAAACCAGCTCTTTTCCCTTCTTGTTTTTAGTTTTTTTTTTCCTAGCACCAGGGGAGCCCCCCCTCCCAAATTTCGTTGTTTGGTACCTGTACTATATCAATGACAATAAAGACCATTTATTCATTCATTCATTCATTCATATATAGACAAAGCCTAGGAGCGCAGAGACACGAAATAGTCTTGACAGTTAGTCTCGCGCTCCTGCTTTCTGAGGTGGTCGCCAGGCGGGTGTGCGATAGATGTGTTCTCACCCTGTCACCGGAGGTTACAGAAAGAAGTGTTGTCTGTCAGATCCTGAAGCTTCACAGGGGGGGGGGATGGGGACGGGGGGGGGATGGGGACGGGGGGACGGGACGTGTTCAGACCTAGGCAGTGCTGCGGTAAAGGTAGACCTTGCCCTGGGATTCACAGAGACCTCTCTGAGGCTGTGCTCACACTGCAGACACTGCAGGATGCGTGGTGACAGTGTGACACAATTCTAGCCATTCTGTGCCCTCTTGTAGTATGGGTACGGAGTTGGACGTCCTACAGCTCTCCAGCGCCATGGGTGGTGCCCACCGCGTTCAGTTGTGATCATAAATGGTATTGTTGTTTGTAAACCTATGCTATGGGTCTGCAGTTGAAGTGTGCCATCGGTCTATAAACGTAGAGTACATGCCTGTGGATTAATACTGAGACAGAGCCTCATCAATCCACACACACACACACACACACACACACACACACACACACACACACTCACACACACACATACACACTAATTCGCCGGAGGGCTGGAACTGCTGGCCAGTTTGTTAAATCGAAACCAATTCAGAGTAAAGGGGAGTGACTCCCAGGCTAATGAATGGCTCCAATTAGACTGCGGAGTGCTGAGTCACACAGAGAATGGAGTGAATACTCAATGTGTGTGTGTGTGTGTATGTGTGTGTGTATGTGTGTGTGTGTGTGTATGTGTGTGTGTGTGTGTGCACGTGGCAGAATGAAAGAAGCTAGCAAGAGGTTCTGAATCACCAACCAGGATGGAAAAAAGCAGACTATAAAACTATATCAAGGGTTTCCCGCTTTTTATCGATGCACTCATTCTATGGAGAACTACTTTAGGTGGGCCATAGTGAGAAATTATTGGTAGATTGCATACATTTATTACTGGAGGTAATGATTATCGTAGAGATATCAAACTATCACTTTAGAATACAAAAAGAATTAGACTACCGGGAAAAAAGTATGACACATCTCATCCTCAGCACGGCTCTCATGCTCTCCCACACGTCAGGAACATCACGCTTACCTACAGAACAGTACATCTGAGTGTTCCCCATACCTCTATTGCATACTCAATACCCGCTCACAGAGACACAAACTGCCTTTCAAAAAGTTCCCAGACATACAAAGCCATTCATCTCATTGCTCTGAACTTTGGCTTTTTGAAGTGAAGAGAGGTTTCATAACCACCCCCCCCCCTGCCAACCGCCTACCAAACCAAACTCCCCACCCCCACCCGCACAACCACCCACACACCCCCAACAAAATAAGCTTTCTTCTATTTCTTCTACGCAGAGCATTCTCGTATCGCGCCCCATCCATCCTTCGCTTAATTTGCTTTCTTTCTCACCCCTCCTCCTTTCCTTTTAGGCACTCGGAGGCAAATTAGGATGACGACTTGTCAGAGGCAAGTCGTCAAGGCTGCTGGGCAGGACGAGCTACTGACAGAACGATGAAATGTTAAACAGCGGGGAGGGAGGGAGAGAGGGATGAGAAGGGAAAATGAGGAGAGAGGAGGAGAAAGAGGTGTCGCTAGAGGACATGCTGCCATCTTTGAACATCCCTAAATGTGAGAAGCTTTCAACCAAACTGAAGAGTGTCTGAGTATCTGACTGGTGCTCTACGGGCTGTATCCTAGGATAAAGACATCAAACCTCCATCACACCCCCGAATTACCTGTCTCCTCCTCTGGGGA
Source organism: Nansenia antarctica (assembly GCF_963989245.1). NCBI lineage: Eukaryota > Metazoa > Chordata > Actinopteri > Argentiniformes > Microstomatidae > Nansenia > Nansenia antarctica. The sequence continues at coordinate 58,504,161 of NC_137690.1, read as the reverse complement.
AGCATTTGATGAGCTCTGTGGGACGCAAGTTAATATTCCACTTAAAAAAAAAAAAAAAATGCCAATCATTTTAGTATGGCTGTTTTCTACTTTGTTAAATGTCATGGCAAGAACCTACATGAATAATTAGCCATTTCAGTACGACATGCATTCACCTGATCCATTTGAATTCATTCGTGGCAATTTGCGAGCTACTCTGTCTGAACACGTCAACGTTGTTTGCATTACATTGACGAAACGGCGGATGCAGGAGAATAATAATAATAGGGAACGTCCACATTAAAAATAGGGTTCGGCTCAGTTTCTGTGCTTGGACCCCTAATTAAACACTTTGCTTAGCTGACAAGCTGACAGGATAAAGCCTAGCTGGTAATACCTGCAGTCGACCGGCCTGCCAAAAGCAAAGGATCATGTCTCCAAACTGCTAAAGTGTTCTAGTCCTCAATTAAAACATATTTTCAACTCTCTGACCTACAAAAAAGAAAAAGGTGAATGGGTGTCTGAAAAGGTGACTGGAGCACCTGAACCCTGAGGGTTATGCAGTCATACAATGAACAGAACTGACATGTTTTTCTGAATCTGCATGCCTCTATTGAACTACAGGCACTTCTACAGTCCCAGCTGTGACCTCCATAAATAATAAATCGATTTGGATGCCCTTTTCTGACTCTTCAGAAGTCAGCTGGTGGCTGTCCTCTATGGAAACCAACTGTTCGTCTTTGTAGTTTTGTTTTGTTTTTCATTCCCTGCTCCTCATCAATCCAAGTCGTGTGGTTCCATTAGGGAGACGGTCGGAGGGCATTCACAGCTGTGTGTGTGTGTGTGTGTGTGTGTGTGTGTATGTGTGTGTGTGTGTGAGAGAGAGAGAGAGAGAGAGAGAGAGAGCTAGAGAGAGAGAGAGAGAGAGAGAGAGAGAGAGAGAGAGAGAGGGTATGGGCATTGCTGAATGTGCTTTATAAGGCACCATTCCAAGGTAATTGGACTGTGGGCTGTTGATCTGAGAGGTTGGTTCTCCACACACACACACACACACACACACACACACACACACACACACACACACACACACACACACACACTTCTGGTTTTGGAGAGGGATTTTGGAGAGGGATCATGGAGAGAGCCCGTTCTGCCAGCAGCACGCCTGAAACCATGAGACACAACACTTTGGGAAGAGAGGTGCACGCTGGGTAAAGT
>NC_137690.1:58487964-58497964 GCF_963989245.1 Nansenia antarctica | reverse complement strand
ACAGCATAGTCTTGGAAGTGCAGCTGTAGGCCTGCTCAAAGCGCGGTGGTACTTTATGTCACTCACAGCCATACTCACTCAACAGAGTGACAGCTCAATCAGAGGACTTCTGCCTCTCAGACATGGAGGAGAGGACGTTGGGCTGTGCTATGAAGGCAAACTCCAAATCATTCACTGGGGTTACGGCTCCTGATGGAGAAAACCCGCTGCATCACTCCTACGACTGAAATAGCTGGGAACCGTGGTGAATCACATTACAATATGAGCATCCACAGATGTGGCAGGGGTGGTCGTGGTGCATTGGGTGCATGGTTATATACACACACACAGACAGACACATCAGCAGCCAGGCCGGTGGAGGTGGGGGTGGGGGTAGGGGGGGGCTTGTTCCTTTAAAAGATGTCGGCTTACACAATATGATTGGTTGGCATTTAGTCAAAAAAGAAGCTGGCAGTGAGTTAGTAGACGACAACAGTATTTGCCTTGCACTGTAGGGATAATAGGGAACACACTGTACACCTGGACACACACTTGGATCTTCTGAGCCAGTCCCTGCATTCACGAGGTTAAACGTGCTTACATTGCAGGCCTGTTACAACATGGAACATGGAATGAAGAGTAACTAAATATATCCTTAGGCTACGATAGTCACTCCAGATAACCACTGACCCAGACTGAGCCAAGCTTTTAACAAATGGAGAGACTATTCAAAGCAAAAAAAATAAAACATTGGGACATGTTGTTACTGGATGACTGATATTATGTTCATGAATCAAACATAGTGCTGCACGGATATAATGCAACATATCTCTAAGATGATTCTGAAGAGTGTGGCCCTGAAGTGCTTCAGCATACTGTCATAGCGTATTGTTCAGAAAATGCTCAATCTAGCCTATGTTTATACCTAAGAATCACAGTAAAAGTGGACACAGGTGTTTAAACCAAAACAATGTTTGCTGAAACTATTCAGACTTTGTGACTATTGTTCCCGAGACCTACAGTACTGTGTGTAGTGCCTGGACAGCCCTCAATTACAACAGCCATTCACAAGCACACTAGCAGTTTCTTTCTGTTCAATTTCATGACCTTACATTTTGACATTCTATATCTTAAGATTACAGGTGGGACCTGGCTGGGATTTGGCTCAGAGGAGAAAGCTGATTGCCAAACCTAAAACTGAAACAGTACTTTTAACAATTTCACTAAGGCCTCCCACAAGACCTGCTGTATAGCTTGAACTGTGTAGCCTGTACTATTTCCAATTTAAGAGTAAATCTGAGTTCTGACATTGACTGCCATTAATTGTACACAACTTGTGCAACACAAGGGAAGGTTCAAACCTTGACTAAACCCTGTTTGAAAGAGAAGGGAGGCTAGCACAAACTAGCACAAACCTACGTAACTATAAGCCAAAGAAACACAGCCAACAAATACTAGAGAGGAAATTGAGGCGTTTGGAATAATATTCACATATGCTCTCTCAAAAGATGGACATCTGAGACGTTATAGAAGTGAGCAACATCAAGAAAATGTAGCAAAATGGCTCAGAGCGACGAGTTATCCGCAGTGGAAAGTTGAAAATACCTTTTGATACATCATAGAACTCCATGTCATCTCTATGTAGAATTGGAGAGTAACACTTCACGCTTTATGTGGAGACGTGAACATCGGTGGTATCACGTTACATCAAAGTGAGCTGGTCCAAAACCGTGTGCCTCTGGATGTGGGGATATATTTTATGTGTGTGTGTGTGTGTGTGTGTGTGTGTGTGTGTGTGTGTGTGCGCATGTGTGTGTGTGTGTGTGTGTGTGTGTGTGTGTGTGTATGTGTGTGTGTGTGTGTGTGTGTGTATGTGTGTGTGTGTGTGTGTGTGTGTGTGTGTGTGTGTGTGTGTGTGTGTGTGTGTGTGTGTGTGTGTGTGTGTGTGTGTGTGCGTGTGCAGGCTGGCTACGTGGAGCAGAAGAAGGCCTTTGAGACGGACCATAGTGTGGAGAGACCCTCCGTTACAGAGCTCACATTACTCATCCAGCAACTCACAGCGCAAGATGCCCTCATTTCCAGTTTCCTCTGAGATGACCGGTGTGATGCGTGATTTAACATCATACACTTGGATTAGCAGCAGCAACATTCATTCATTCTACTACGACCTGCCACATTAAACAACTTTAACCAAGAGATACAGCTGAGCTTTTGTTCTTTAATTTTTAGCAAGATTTAATACGCACAGTTCAAGATTGCTGAAGTCAAAATTGAAATTTTTTGAGATGCTGTTTCTTCTTGTCTTTGGTCGTGCCATATCAATAAAAGATTCTATTGGGTTGAACTGGTCTTTCGCTTCCTGCAAGCAGACCACAATAGTGTGTAAACAACTGTAGCAGTTCCCTCTTCGAATTTAACCCTGGGGACTTTATCCGTGGTCCATTCTGGGGAGGGCGAATCCAACCAGCAGCTGGATCCTACAGTACAACGACCTTCATTCATGTTACTGAAGAGGATGCTGGACTGATCCATTGTTAGGTCTATCCTGATGAACAATATCGACTTACCATCTTAAAATCTTACGATTAAAGATGCTACAACCACCGCCACTACCAGTGGGAATGATCCCACCCCTCCAAGTACTACTGCTACGGAAGAGCCCATGGCATCCCGATGTAATAATATTCATAATAATAATAATTATTATTATAACTTAAATCTATATAACGCCTTTCTGGGGAACCAAGGTCACTTTACAGAGATACTAGAAAATAACAAAGAACAGTCAGACAAAGAGGCAGGTGTAGTCAGACATACAGTATCAGTCAAAAGTTTGGACACACCTTCTCATTGAATGGTTTTCTTTATTTTCATTATTTTCTACATTGTAAATTAATACTGAAAACATCAAAACTATGAAAGAACACATGTGATGATGATGTAGTAAACAATGTAGTAAAAGTGTTAAACAAACCAGAATATGTTTTATATTGTAGTGCCGGAGGAAAAAGGAAAGACGTAGGCAACGTAATGATAACTGTTTAATCAAAACAACAACTTGTACTCTCCGTACAGGACCAGAAAATGGTTACCAAAACTCGTGTATCTAAACAGGAAGGTGCCACGTTAATAATCCTCCCCTCTGCCCCTAGTGCCAGAACTGGTTCCCTCCCACTACACAACCAACAGTAAGAGGAGAACATGAACCCATAATGTAGTCACTACACCAGCCCCCCCAGTGTTCACCTCAATATTGGAAATCCTCACGGCGAGGAGGGCGTATGGCCCGGCCCCTACGATCGTAGGTAAAGTCAGGAGGTGCGGGAGGAGGTGTGACACCGCCCATCACGTCCTCCTGCAGGGAAGGACGGGGGGCAGCGACGACCGGGGGCTCGCGAGCTGCGGGGGGTTGTCGGGGTCGGAGGGGGGAATGGCCAGGGCGCGGCAGGGGAGGTAGGACTGGAGGCCGGCCTCTGCGCGGTGGCAGGGCCAAGTCCAGGGGCAGTTCAAGGTCCAAGTGGGCCGGTTTGAGGCGATCAACGGACACACACTCAGGCCTACCCCCCATGTCAACCATGAAGTTCTTGGCTCCGGCCTCGATGACACGGAAAGGCCCGTCATAAGGAGGACGTAGTGGAGTCCTGTGGCCATCATGACGAATGAAAACGAACCTCGCTGAGTGCAGCTCCGGGGGCACCCTCGAAGTAGGGACACCATGCTGCGTAGTCGGGACCGGGACGAAGGTCCTGGCGCTGTCCAGCAGGGAGGCGCGCTGAGCGGCGGCGGACCAGGGCTCCGTTGACTTGGGAATGAAGTCACCGGGGACCCGCAGCGGCTGTCCAAACACCAGCTCAGCGGACGACGACTGGAGGTCCTCCTTAGGCGCTGTCCTGAGCCCCAGCATGACCCACGGCAGCTTGTCAAGCCAGTCGCTGTCCGTGAGGCTGGCTCGAAGGGCGGCCTTCATGGATCGATGGAAACGCTCACAGAGCCCGTTCGCCTGCGGGTGATAGGCGGTTGTGCGGTGGAGCTTGACCCCCAGATTCTCCGCCACCGCTGCCCACAGCTCTGAAGTAAACTGTGAGCCACGGTCAGAGGAGAGATCAGCAGGGGTGCCGTAGCGGGAGACCCACACCGCGATGAACGCCCGGGCCAGGTCGGGGGCTGTCGTTGAGGAGAGCGGAACTGCCTCCGGCCAGCGAGTCGTCCTGTCCACCATGGTAAAGAGATAGGTGTATCCGTGCGAGGGGGGCAGCGGCCCTACCAGGTCCACGTTTACATGATCGAACCTCCGCTCAGGCACAGAGAACTGCTCCAGGGGGGCCTTGACGTGTCGATGCACCTTGGCGCGCTGGCAGGCGATGCACGTGTCAACCCAGGCCCTCACATCCCTCTTGAGCCCATGCCAGACGAATTTCTCTGACACCAGCCGTGAGGACGGTTTCCTACCAGGGTGAGACAAGCCGTGTATCGCCTCGAAGGCGGGGCGCCTCCAGTTGGCGGGGACCACCGGTCGTGGCTGACCCATGGAGACGTCGCACAGGAGCGTGGCCCCTGCGTCACCGAAAACCACCTCTTCTAGGCGCAGTCCTGTGTCCGACAACTTGAGAGCCTGGACGGCGGGGTCGGCGGCCTGGTCTGCAGCCATGCGCGCGTAGTCCAAACCCAGTTGGACCGCACCAACCACCGCCCTGGAGAGACAATCCGCGACCTGGTTGGACTTCCCAGCAACGTGCTGGATGTCTGTGGTGAACTCGGATATGTAGGCGAGCTGGCGCTGTTGGCGGTCGGACCACGCTCCTCCTTCGCCATATCCGATCTCTCTGCCGGAATGATGCTCCACTGGGCACCTGTGTCACAAAGGAAACTGCGACCAGAGGCGGTGTCTTGTATGAAGAGCAGCCTGTTGGTGACGCCAGCGCTCAGGGCCACTACTGAGCGCCGGCCCCGCCGTTTCCCGTCGGTCCGAAGGTGCAGGGTGAGCGGCACCGTTTGGCCTTGGCGCCAAAAGTGGCGTGGTAGAAACAATGGCCCGCAGCGTTACCCTGCTGGCCAGAAGGTCTGGCGTCATCCTTCGCTCTCCTGCGACGGTCGGGTGGCGGGGCGGCCGCGGGAGCGAGCAGGTCGGGGGACCGTTGAGGCATGGCCAAGACGAACCGGTCCGCCTCCCTGGCCAGGGCGCGGGGCTCCATGATGGCGGTGTTGGCCAGCGCCATCCTAACTTGAGCTGGCAATGTGCGCATGAACAGCTCTGTGAAGAGGATCATGGGGTCTTCTGTACCGAGCAGGTTTAGCATCCTCTCCATGCTCGCAGAAGGCCTCTCGTCACCCAAGTCCGACATGGCAAATAGGCGACGCACCCTCTCCGCAGTGGACAGTTCAAATGTCTCTAGAAGCAGGGCCTTGAGGCGCTCATATTTGTTCGTCGTCGGGGGAGCAGACAAAAAACCTACCACTCGAGCTGCGGTGGAGCTGCCCAACATTGCCACAGCATGGTTGTACCGGTCGTCGTCGTCATCGATGTCACTTCTATTGAAATGTGCCTCTACAATAGCAAACCATGCAGCAGGCGTTGAGTCCCAGAATTCTGGTAGCTTGAGAGTGGGAGTGTGCGCACCACGCGTTACCCTGACAGGGGATGGTGATGGCTGCCGCTGGTTTGAACGTCTTCCTCGCCCGGACATTTTGCAGGATTGTAATGTTCGTCGCTGGTTTTTGTACACAATTACGTTAACAAAAATCCACGTCGGGTCACCAGTGTAGTGCCGGAGGAAAAAGGAAAGACGTAGGCAACGTAATGATAACTGTTTAATCAAAACAACAACTTGTACTCTCCGTACAGGACCAGAAAATGGTTACCAAAACTCGTGTATCTAAACAGGAAGGTGCCACGTTAATAATCCTCCCCTCTGCCCCTAGTGCCAGAACTGGTTCCCTCCCACTACACAACCAACAGTAAGAGGAGAACATGAACCCATAATGTAGTCACTACAATATGTTAGATTCTTCAAAGTAGCCACCTTTGATAGCTTTGATGACAGCTTTGCACACTCTTGGCATTCTCTCAATCAGCTTGGTGTGTGTGTTTGTGTGTGTGTGTGTGTGTGTGTGTGTGTGTGTGTGTGTGTGTGTGTGTGTGTGCGTGTGCGCGCGTGCGTGTGTGTGTGTGTGTGTGTGTCACAGAGGAGGGTGGTGTGGGGGAGGGTGGCCGCCCAGCATTCTCTTCTCTAGAATACGTGAGAGAAAAACACACAAAAAACAGGAGGTGGGTGGCTACTTTGAAGAATCTAAAATATAAAACATATTCTGGCAACTCTTTTTTGTTTACTACATAATTCCTGGTGTGTCCAAACTATTGACTGGTACTGTAGATGGATTGTGTTAGTGGTGGTTGTCGGTGGCTATGTGGTTGTTGCTGATTGTGGGGATGGTGCAGAGGAAACGACCCCCACCTAAAACCACTACCACCACTAGATGGAATGATTCCACTGCTACCAGCCCCCAAGCACTACTGCTACCCCCTCTGAAGGTAATGTCATAAACGTCTCACAATTTATCTTCTTTTAGGCTACTTGAAGACACGACTATCTTCCAGTATAGACTGAAGACCTATCTCTTCAGGCTACATCTTGACTGTCCCTCTACATCCCCACTACCCCCAGTAATAGTGAAATAAGTAGGCCTATTTGTAATAAACAACAGCTTGTAAGCATTAATAATGTTTATGTTACTAATCAAATTAAGCATTTAATCATGTATCATGTAATGGCTTAATCGTGTAAACACTGGTTTTGGATCTTGTTGTGTGTATCACAGATTAAATGAGGAAAAAGGAGAATTAACAGACACTGTTGCTTACTAACACTATGATATGTGAATGCCGGTGAATATGGTATCTTGGAGTGAAGGGTGTGGTGCTACAATGTACATTTCGAACTCAATATTATTTGCATAATTATGGTGGTGAAGAAAATGTAGAAATGCATGGCATTAATTTTAATTTGGCATGTTGTGGAGACTGGAAGAGGGGTCAGGGGAGTTGCGGTGCTAATGTCCCACCCCTAGAACCCCCACACTTTTAAAATCTCTGCTCCACCCCTGATTTCATCTCCCTTGGGGTACAAAGCAACACGTGAACCAGTACTAAAGTAGGAAACCAGATGGAACCTACAGTATGGCAGTTGCTAGACTCTCACTTAAACAAATCTAACATGGGGAGGATGGAATATAAGTTAGTTCACATGTAAGTGAGTTTTTTAAGCAAAATGGTTAGGATGTGCAGAAGGTGAACTGACACTTGATCTGTGTCTTGATGGGACATTATTACAGTCCAAAATCAAAGCTTGTTGTAGATGCTTTCAGAGTCAGACCTCAAGGGTAGTTCACTGACAATGGAAGTCTACAGTACCACGTTATCTGGTGTGTGGATCCAGCATCGCCTCATGCACAAATGAGTGAATGGGAGAGATAATAGTATATACATAATCAAATTCCCTGATGTTATTTGACGCACACGTTTTTGAAAGTGGTGACAATTCCCCAGCCCTTTTCCACCAGTTGCACAAACACAATGGCAGTCAAATTGGAAAATAACAAATAATAATAAATAACAAATAATAAACAAATAATAATAAAATTGGAAAGAGAACTTGTGTGCATTGCCCTCTATCCCGCATACAAGTCAGATGCGAGTACGTGCAAGTCAGTCAGGCCCATAAGATGCGTCAATTTGGGCAGTTTGAAAGATTTTCAACTTTTTCCCAACGACATTTAGCGCTACTTTGACATGCATAACACATGTTTAATTGCGTGTAACGGTTCCTGTCGGAAAGTTGTTTACACATGTTTACCATTACATCAGACAAGCTGGTTAATTTCATGTTTTTAGCGCCAGCGCTAATCAATAATGTGTTGTCCATCCATACCTTCAGTTATTGATAGATCCACGCATTTGCGATCACATTAATTAATCCAATGAGTACAGTATATCCGTAACAGAGGTGGTAAAAATGTCCTTGCTGCTGTCCGGTTGTAATCCACAGTTTTCCCTTGTACTTCTTCAGGAGGCTTGTGACGGGGGGAAAGGAAAAAGTTATTGCCAGGCTTTTCATGTCCAACTACTTACCCCTCCCCTAGACGTTGTTCCAAAAAGTTTTTTTTCTCTCTCTCTCTCTCTCTCTCTCTCTCTCTCTCTCTCTCTCTCTCTCTCTCTCTCTCTCTCTCTCTCTCTCTCTCTCTCTCTCTCTCTCTCTCTCTCTCTCTCTCTCTCTCTCTCTCTCTCTCTCTCTCTCTCTTCTCTCTCTCTCTCTCTCTCTCTCTCTCTCTCTCTCTGGTGAACTCTCTCTCTCTCTCTGGTGAACTCTCTCTCTTCTCTCTCTCTCTCTCTCTCTCTCCCCCCCCCTCTCTCTCTCTCTCTCTCTCTCTGGTGAACTCTCTCTCTCTCTTTCTCTCTCTCTCTCTTCTCTCTCTATCTCCCCCCCTCTCTCTCTCTCTCTCTTTCTCTCTCTATCTCCCCCCCTCTCTCTCTCTCTCTCTCTTTCTCTCTCTCTCCTCTCTCTCTCTCTCTCTCTCTCTCTCCCCCCCCTCTCTCCCCCCTCTCTATCTCTCCCCCCTCTCTCTCTCTCCTCTCTCTCCTCTCTCTCTCCCCCCCCTCTCTCTCTCTCTCTCTCTGAGATCTTCCAGTGAAACGTGTAGTGACATCACCTGGTCCAGCAGGAACAGGAGCCTCGGGGCGTCTCTCCCTCCTTCCTCCCATCCCTCTTTAAACTCCCTCCTGCTCTCTCGTCTCTCACACAGTTTGGTTGTATTGCTGTGGGAGGATAGCGGACACGTTTTGCCATTCGGGATCGGTCTCCGGTCACCGATATCTGTATTTGTATAGCCTACTGTGAACACTGGCGGACTCATGGGGGGGCAGGGGGGGCGACCGCCCCTCCTGGTGCCCCCATGGTTGAAAAAAGTATCTCTTAAGTGCCCTTTTGAGTGGCTAAAGTGCCCTTTTGAGTGGCGAAAATTAGAGGATGTGCCCTATTGGTGCCCCTCCAATGGTCTAAACTTGACCGTGTGCCCCGCCCCCACAGTTGAAAAACGTCGCACTAAAGTGCCCTTTTGAGTGGCAAAATTAGAGGATGTGCCCTATTGGCTGCCCTTACAATGGTCTAAACTTGACCATGTGCACTGATGGGGTCCCATGTTGTGCAGTAGGTGCCTTTTCTTTCTTTTCGTCCCTGCCCTTCAAACAGCCTGAGTCCGCCACTGACTGTGAATACATATATATATATATATATATATATATAGTACCTGAATATAAATATACCCTTCCAAGTTGGACGACGTTCCCTTCCAAGTTGGAAGTTCCAAACCGATCGTAAAGAACGTCATTAACAGTCAATCAACTGTCTGGCGGCTAGACCACCTCTGACTCTGACTGACAGCTCGGTCTACACAACATTCACTGTTTATCACTTGAGTTTATTGCGATCGATACAGCCCTTTCACCTGAGCATTTATTGTGTCTCATCGTAACAACCACATAAGTAGCCTACCACGTTTATTGATTGCAGAATAAATAAATAAACAAAAAAACAAGAAAACAAATACATAAGATTATACAGATTGTTGTCTTTGGGACCTCTACGGAAATGACTTAACTCAATTTTGTTCAGGGCTAATTGCCAGCTATGCTAGGAGAGTAGGAGAAGAAGAAGATGAAGAAGATGGAGATGGAGCGCGTGCGTGTTTGCGCGTGCGTGTAAGAAAACAAACACGAGCACACACAAACACACACACACACACACACACACACACACAGCTTCATCCTGGAACAGTCATAATGCTGGTGAACTCAAATGAACTTGTGACTTGTTTGTGGTTCCGTAGGACTCTAAAAGGGGGTCCCCTCTACCAATGACTCTAACAGCTGTGCAGTGATTGCGGGCACAACCTTCAAACTGTTAACCCCACTATAGGACCTTGTTGTGACAGACATCCTCAGGTTTGGGGAACATCTGGACTGGTGTGT
>NC_137690.1:58457964-58477964 GCF_963989245.1 Nansenia antarctica | reverse complement strand
GGTCTCTTATGGAGCTTTTCCACTACCGTGCCGTACCGTGCCGTACCGTGCCGCGTGATCCCGGTTTGTTTTGCTTTCTCCACTGCCAACCGAGCCGTACCGGGCCATAGTACCCGTGCCGTTTTTAGTTCCAGTTCGAGAGGGGTACTTTCGGTGCTTTCGTGCCAGGCTGTGTGTGACGTGTGACGCTGCAGACCGTTGAGTGGTCAATGGAAATCGTCAACATCGTCATCCCATGTTCATAGACTTCATCGATAACCGTCATTTTTAAATACCACAACAGATTTCACTCTCGGAAAATGTCACTTACTGTTTCTGTAGTAACTTATTAATAAAGATTTGAAAAATTATGATAACCATCTTATTATCTTAGTTTAATGTCATTTCAATGCTTCATAGAACTTTTATTTACAACAAGCATAACAAAAGAAATGCTTTTATGGTGATGTCCGTTCCACAGTCCAGTGCGCTTTATCATCCCCCTTCTAACTGCCATCCCTCCTTTTCATCCCTTATGTCAGTTTATCAATGAACATGGTATTACTGTTATTTCAACATTTAAGCCTCTTTCACACATAGTTCCCTATCATTTCCATGGAATCCCAAGCTGTGCCGACCAGGCGTTTTCACCGTTCACTCATGAGCCAAATGCCGGTAGATTCGCGTCTTGCTCCCTTCAACACATGTCGGCGTTTCCCTGGTTGCGCGATCTACTAGAACTACTGGCAACAAGGGAAAGACCTTGCGACAGCATGGAAAGACAGCTGACAGGAGGGAATAGACCCCAACGGGAGGGATGGCTACCCGTGGCGGCGGGATCCAGCACGAACAGTGTATGGGTCCCACCCAAACTTGGCTACGAAAAATTCTAAGAAGAAAATACCCCCTGAGCCTGCGAGAGCGGGGGCGGAAGATGGCTCATCGGCAGACAACCCGGTAACGAACACAGGAACGGAACAGACTACGAGATTGATGATCAGCATACCTGAGGCTCCGACAGCTACAGCAGGACACACGCTCCAGAACTGCGTATGTGGTTGGACAAAGGTTACTTCCACCCATGGCCTGAAGATACACCAGGGCAAGAAAGGGTGCCTAAAGAAGGGTCAACAGTAGTGCTGTCCCAAACGACTATTTTTCTAACGATTAATCTAGCGATTATTTTATCGATTATTCGATTAGTCTAACGACTAATTTATCGATAAGTCTAACGATAATTTTTGTACTGTAAAAAAAAAAAAAAAAAAAAACTTCTTTGGCTCCACCTCACTGCTATGTTTAGCCAACTTGAATGCCAACATGGCCATTTAGAAGTCTGTCCATCACCACAACACATAGCTAGCTAACGTTACTCTCGCTGCTATGTTATGATTAGCAAAATTGATGCTAACGTAGCATGCGAGCTACGAGCTAGATAACGTACAGTAGGTGCTCGCACCACAATGACAATAGGCTACCGTAGCTAGCCAGCTACATAGCTAACGTTACTAACACCAGAAGACAAGACATACGAACTGTGGTGAGCTACATTGCTTGTGTAACATTAGCTAGTAGCTATCCATTTTTCACTCATACACTTAATTGTCTCGCCTGGTAAAATAAAGGTTAAAAAAAAAAAAAAAAAAAAAATAATCGCCATTTTGTTTATTTGCGACTAACCGACGCATATTACGCTAACCGACGTATTGACGTAGTCGATGACGTCGACGACGTCGAATAATCGTAACAGCCCTAGTCAACAGGGAAGTCGCATCGACAGCTACTTTTTGAGAAGCAGGCCGAGTCAGTCGACTGAAGTTCAGCAGCAGGACACACACCACAGTCTGCAGGACATCAACACCCCTGTCCCAGAGGAGGAAGAACAAGGCACAGGAGAGCAACCTGAATCCAACACATCACGACCACCAGCAGAGAAGAAGATCCAGGGGCGAAGGCCATTAGTCAAGTGGCCAAAGTCCTGCAACAAGACGCTGTGGAAGGAGGTCAACACTGATCTCTGCAACATCCTAGAAGGGATCAAAGGCACCACCATGAAGAAGTTGGAGAGAATGGGCAACCTCATCTATGCCTATGGAGTGGAACAGTTCGGAGTGGTCGAAGGCAAACGATCTACTCAGTCAATTCCCACCAAGTCCAGAAGGCAGACAGAAATAGACCGACTAGTCAAGGAGAGGAGGCAGCTGAAGAAGCAATGGAGGAAGGCCACAGAGGAGGAGAAGGAGGGAATAAACCTGCTGCAGGAAGAGATTAAGAGCAGGCTTGCAACACTGAGGAGAGCTGAAAACCTCCTGAAGAGGCGCAGAAGGAAGGAGCAAACAAGATCACGCTTCTACAAAGATCCTTTCAAATTTGTGAAGACTCTCTTCACAAAGGAGAAGAGCGGAAGTCTCTCAGTGGCAAAGGCCCACCTGGAAGAACATCTGAAAAAGGGCTGCACAGATGACCGACACCAGGAAGAGGTCACGCTCCCACCTGACATGCCACCAGTCAATCCACCAGAGCACGAACTAGATATCAGTCCACCCAGGTGGAGTGAAGTAGGCAACACTGTCCGTAGAGCAAGGGCCGCGTCAGCTCCAGGTCCCAACGGAGTTCCATACAGGCTCTACAAAAACGCACCAGATGTCCTGAGATTCCTCTGGAAGCTGATGAAAGTTGTGTGGCAAAAGAAGGCGATACCAACGTCCTGGCGGAGAGCCGGAGGGATCCTTATCCCCAAGGAAAAGGACTCAACAGAAATCGGACAGTTCTGGCAGATCAGCCTTCTAAATGTCGAGGGAAAAATCTTCTTCAGCGTGGTCGCTCATAGGCTGGCAGGATACCTGCAAAGAAACAACCTGATTGACACGTCAATCCAGAAAGCAGGCATCTCAGGCTTCTCAGGGTGTGTCGAACATGCTAGTGTCATCTGGCATCAGATCCAGGTCGCCAAGAAGGAGGGAACGGATCTCCACGTGGTGTTCCTGGATCTCGCGAATGCCTTTGGCTCAGTCCCTCACAACCTCCTGTGGACAGCCTTCGACTACTTCAGGATCCCACCAGCTCTCACAACCCTTGTCAAGGCCTACTTCCAGGACGTCCAGCTCTGCGTGACCACAGCAGAGTACACCACAGCATGGCAACATCTGGAAGTGGGAATCATGGCCGGCTGCACCATCTCCCCGCTGGCCTTCACCCTGGCCATGGAGGTCATTATTCGGGCCTCTCGATGGGTGGTTGGCGGACAGCGAATAAGACCTGGGCTGAGGCTGCCGCCGATCAGAGCCTACATGGATGACCTCACAACACTCACCACGACCAAGGCTTGCACAGTACGGCTACTAAGAAAGCTCCAGGAAAACATTGAGTTGGCTCGCATGAAGATCAAGCCGAGCAAGTCCAGAAGCATCTCCATTGTCAAGGGGAAGCTGTCAGACCACCGCTTCCACATTGGCAAAGAACCCATTCCAACGGTCTCCGAGAAGCCTGTGAAGAGCCTAGGTCGTTGGTATGATGCCTCCCTCAAAGATAAAGAGCAAGTAGAGCAGCTCAGGAAGGAGGTAGCCAGCGGCCTGGAGAACATCGACAGAACCCTGCTTCCTGGCAAGCTGAAGCTCTGGTGCATGCAGTATGGACTACTTCCACGTCTCCTGTGGCCACTAACCCTCTATGAAGTTCCTCTCTCAAAGGTGGAAAAGCTGGAGAGACTGGTCAACTCATATGCAAGGAAGTGGCTTGGCCTTCCCAGGTGCCTCAGCAGCATTGGGCTCTACGGCAAAGGGATGTTACACCTGCCCATTTCCAGTCTGACAGAGGAGTACAAGTGTGCCAAAGTCAGACTAGAGATGATGCTTCTGGATTCGAATGATCCATTTGTAGACCAAGCTGCCCCCATCCTGGCCACTGGGAGGAAGTGGACCCCATTGGCTGCAACTGAGCAGGCAAAGGCAGCACTCAGACACCGGGACATTGTGGGCCGAGTGCAGGAGGGGAGGAGTGGTCTTGGCCTCGGGATTAGTACACCGGCCTGGAGCAAGGCCAATCCATCTCAGAGACGCAAGCTGGTGGTCCAGGAGGTACGTCGGGAAGAGGAAGCAGGAAGGCGCGCACAAGCTGTGGCACAGGCAAAGCAAGGGCAGTGGATGGCATGGGAAGGAGTGGAAAAGAGGAAGATCTCCTGGAAAGATCTGTGGGAGATGGAGGCATTCAGAGCGAGCTTCACCATCAGGGCTGCCTACGATGTCCTGCCTTCTCCTGCAAACCTAAGCCAGTGGTATGGCGAAGACCCCACGTACCCTCTATGTCAAAGTCCAGCAACACTGAAGCACATCTTAGTGGGATGCAAGACCAGCCTCACCCAAGGCCGTTACACCTGGCGGCACGACCAGGTGCTAAGGTGTCTTGCAGCAGTGCTGGAAAGTCAACGGACAAGTGTGAACGCCCTTCCTCCCCCGTCATCCCGGCGGCAGCCAGCACCATTTGTTCGGGAGGGCAAGGGTCAAGCCAGCCTCACCACCATAAGACCAGACACTGGGCAGCTGGGCAGAGCACGGGACTGGAAGCTGCTGGCAGACTTGGACAAGAAACTCTGCTTCCCAGCTGAGATCGCAGCCACCAACCTGCGACCAGACCTTGTGCTGTGGTCAGCCTCGCTCAAGCTTGTTTACATCATCGAGCTCACTGTGCCCTGGGAGGGTGCAGTGGAGGAGGCCTACGAGCGGAAGAGGCTGAGGTACACTGAACTCGCAGCAGATGCCCAACAACAAGGCTGGACAGCGAAGGTACGCCCAGTGGAAGTAGGCTGCAGAGGGTTCGTAGCCACCTCAACATCCAGGCTACTCAGGGAGATGGGAGTGCGAGGGAAGACCCACCGGCAGGCAATCAAGGACCTCTCCAGGGCTGCTGAAAAGGGGAGCCAGTGGCTGTGGATGAAGAGAAAGGACTCGACCCGGGCGTTCAAATGAGCTGATCGCATCTAGGGAGTGAACCTGGGACGCTGGGATTCACTGCTGAACCCTCTGGAGGTGTCGTGGGCTTATCAGCGAAACATTCATGAAGGAGGGCGCCCACTTGACAACCCAAAGGATGCCATCGCTCATTTGAACACCACAGAGTCTCATCGGTGCCTTAAGTATGTATCTATCGAGGGATATCAAGATCTAGTCCTACATAACAGATCTAGATCTACTAGAACTGAAAGTGGCAAGTAACAGACACGTAACATCCATATGCTGTATAAATAAATACAGTTGACAGATATAATTATTATTATTATTAATTTATATATATATATAAATATATATATATATATATATATATCACGATCAAGATACTTAATTGAAGCACTCCCTGATGATAATATATGAATCACTTTTGCTCTTAGGCTAATGTACAATATCATAGTGTAGGCCTACTCTTATCTGCGCTGATTACAGGAGAGGATTCTAATGAGCCAATTGGAAGATGGGGATGATCCGGTGGCCATGATGACCTGGTAACCACCCATTCTCTAGTGCCATGATATTGTTTAGTAAGTCAACGTCAGGTCAGAAGAACGGATTCGGTGAGTAATCCCCACGACTCGACACTAATAATATTTTGGCTTGACTAGCGAGTGTGTCATTGATTTTCAAATGTATCTACATTTTTCAGAATAAAAGTCTGAACATGTTGATTGGTTGCCGACTTGTTCCCCATTTCATCAGCTGCCGTCACATGTGCTATTTGTTACCCGCCTTGAACTGTCGGGTAAGGATGTTTGTTAGATTTCTCAAAGCTTCCTTCGAAATAGATTTTTCTGAATTCACCATGATAATTTTTCATAGACTGTCATTTTCTTTTATGAATTTGAGTCACGGTGTGTGAGTGATACTCACTGTCTCATCAAAGTCCATGTAGTTGGAGAAGACTTTGACGTTAGGATGGAAGACCCCCGCCTGGCGGATCACCTCCTCCAGGACGTCATCAATACACAATAAATCTATGCTCAAGTTCTGATATTCTGTTATTGACCCACATTTCTCCTATCCTCTCTTAGGTGGGCGGTTATGATGGGAACTGTCTGGGAAAAGTTGAGTGCTACAATCCCCAGACCAACACCTGGCACAGAGTTCACCCCATGTTCAACCCACGGAGCAACTTTGGCATC
Source organism: Nansenia antarctica (assembly GCF_963989245.1). Taxonomy (NCBI): domain Eukaryota; kingdom Metazoa; phylum Chordata; class Actinopteri; order Argentiniformes; family Microstomatidae; genus Nansenia; species Nansenia antarctica. Next base: position 58,471,837 of record NC_137690.1, on the reverse strand, counting down.
GAGGTGGTGGATGATCTTCTGTTTGTGGTGGGCGGCTTCAATGGTTTCACCTCCACCTTCAATGTGGAGTGCTACGATGAGAAGACAGATGAGTGGTATGACGCCCATGACATGGGGATCTTCCGCAGTGGCGTTAGCTGCTGTGTGGTGCACGGACTGCCCAATGTGCTTGAGTATGCTGCCCCGCGAGATACCCTGCAGAACCCCCGGGAGGAGCTCAAACTGTCCACCTCCAATATCATCCTTACTGTCTGACACCATATCTACCCACCATTACCGCCCATCCCTACATGACCCAGTCCTGCCCACTGCAGTCCATCTGGGCAGAGACAGAAACTACCCAAATAAATCCTTCAAGTCCACATGGAAATCACATATGCATAACATTTCTGTCTTTCTTATTGCTTCTATCAGGCCAGGTGGTACAATTACTTTTCTACAATGAGCGTATAAGGGAGGCTTTAATTGAATGCTAGTTTGCAATCATGTCTTAACTTTGCTGGGCAAGCACATGTCCATCAATATGTGTATCTCTGACGTCTACATGTAAATACCATCCAAACAAAAGACGAATGTTAACGCTTGCCTTGAAAGATGCATACACATATTGGGCTTCACAACAATCATGTAGATATCCATTTCAACCCCACATTCAAGACAGATCAGGCATCAAGGTTATATAAAAAAAGACCTTTTAATTGCAAGTGACGACATCAGCATTTCTTACATCCAATATATTGACACAATGTCAGACTTGTCACATGCAAAGCAAAACATATAGCCTACTTAATTCAATATTTCAAATTACAGAGCTGCAAGAGGATCAAAGCTGAGGAAACAGGTATATATATATATATATCTATCACATCTGCATTAACAAAAATGATAGTGCTTAAAGTAGTTGCAGGAAGAGTGCTTAATAACAGGTCTTGAACGCAACGCAACAGCAACACATTCATCTTGACATCCCTCTTTGTAAAATTAGGATACTTTATATCTCAGGAATATTGTTCCTTTCTCTCATATGATTATCTTTGGAGGGTGAAAAGATCACACAACAATCTGGCAGGATCTTTCACATACACACACAAACAGAACTGAGGTATAGCTGACAGTCTGCCTCAGAATTCATTAATTTTGGGGAACAAAAGTAAATAATCATAGCAATAGTTGAAATGTTTGTCACAGGGGATCAAAGTAGGCCTTGATAATTGGCTAACTTTGATTTAAATACATACATAAAAAATACAATCACCCAAGTCTGAAGCGGAACTAAATCGAAATTTGCTCTGATTTAGTGCCATAAATTACTCAAACTCTATATAGGAATCGTTGTGTCAAAAAGTGCACTACTACTTAAGGGGTTCATATAGGCAGGAATGTGATGAGCATAAGACAGAGGCACAAGAGAATGGAATTTATCAAGAAAAGTGGAATGTTATCATGTAAGAACAATTTAAATAGATCTGCCAGAAACACTGAAAATGTGACGTCATGAAGACTAGGAACTGAGCCGAGTACTCACTCTTGCACAGTAATGAGTATGGTTTACATGTATCAGGAATGATGGCCTTCCAGTCTAATTAAAAGTTTGAGGAACTCACATCATCTCTATCCCTCTCCAACTTCCTCCTTTTCGACAAACTCATGCCACACAGGCAATTCTTCTCTAAATTCCTCTCCTCTGCACTGCTCTAAGAAATACACTATTGATTGTTAGATATAAGACTGTAGAAAACGTTAAGAGCAACTCAAGAGAGGAGAGAAGTATAATGTATTGCAACCTATTTAGCAATCAGAGGAAAGCCACAGTCAACATAACAGAGAGTGATAAATCACTGGAAATTAAGTGGTCGTCTCTCTTGATTGGACCACAGAGCCTATCTGATAATAAATATGAATAAGACGAAAGTATTCTCTTTTCTATTCATGTTGCACTATCAAAGCTATACGCTAATAAGCAGAGCCATTCAAATACAGCTACTGTAATATAAAGCACAGCTGAGCCTTCAGGTCAAGGTGTCTGGCTGGACGTAGTGTGTTTGTGTGTCTGATAGTTGCATGTGGAGATCATAGAGATAGTTCTATACCTATGTGGTTGAGATTGTCACACCGTCACTGAGACACTGGATGGAATGTCATTGAGAGTGGCTTCATTAAGCAGATTGGATTGAAGGAATGTCAATTATGCCATACATAAGTGTCACATAGCCTACCTCATATAACGATAAAAGAAAAATATTTCATATATATGTATTACATAAACAGCTATATATTGTATGTACAAAAAGATAAACATCATCTGTGCCGACATACAATATACAGTACATAGTGTAGTCGAATGTTGGTCAATGTACAACTTTCTATTCACATTGTTATATTCCCATACCATCAAGAAGGCACAACAGCGGCTCTACTTCCTGAGAGTCCTCAGGAAGGAACACAACAAGCAGGAGATACTGGTGGCCTTCTACCGCGGTGCAGTGGAGAGCATCCTCACCTACGGCATCTGCAACTGGTTCTCCAGCTGCACAACCGCGGAGAGAAATGCGCTACAGAGAGTCGTGAGAACAGCCCAGAAGATCACCGGCGCCCCCCTCCCCTCTCTGGAAGAGCTGTACAACACACGCTGTCTCAGGAAGGCCTCCAAGATCTCCAGAGACCCAACCCACCCTGGGTACGAACACTTTGCCCGGCTGCCCTCGAAAAGGCGGTACAGGACCATGGCCGCAAGGACAAACAGACTGAAGCTCAGCTTCTACCCCAGGGCCATCCAGGCCCTGAACACAGCAAAGACCTAGGTTCTGGGCCCTGGACAGTCTGGACGGATTGATGGCAGCTGCTGGATTGAAAAAATCAGGTGTAGTGCTGAGGCACAAATGTGTACATTTCAAGCCTGCAAACTGCGACACTTTAAATGAATGTGCAATAACACTATGTGCAATATGACAACCCTAGTCGTCTTATCTGTACAGTATAGTATAGTGGATAGTGTACATAGCCTTTATTTATGTAAACCAGCTCCTTTCCCTTCTTTTTTTGTTTGTTTTTTTTTTCTTTCCTAGCACCAGGGGAGCCACCCCTCCCAAATGTCGTTGTTTGGTACCTGTACTATAGCAATGACAATAAAGACCATTCATTCATTTCATTCAGACCATGGCCTTCAACACAACAGTCAATCACTAACATCATACTCTCACTACCTGATGAGCGCTGATGGCATAGAGTTCAGTTCAAAAAACAACCAATATGAGAGCAACACAGGAACCCCTGCAGCAGGATATGGCAGGCGGTGGCTCGGCAGCGAGGCTGGGGCATGGGGGGCAGCAGCATCCAACGCTTCCTCTTGGCACAGTAGCGGTACGCTTCTTTGCGGTACTGCTTGTCCACGTCATCGCTGTTCTTCCAGCCGCCGATGACGAAGACATCCTCGTCAAAGTGGCAGATGGCGGCGACCTCGATGCTGGTGACCTCAGGCGGGAGGCTCTCCAGGATCTCGTCAGAGATGCGGGCACTGATCTTCTGCTTGGCAGCCTCGTCGCGCACCGTGTAGTTCTTGGGGCAGCAGGAGGCCGTGTGGTAGAAGTTGGTGGAAGCCACGGCCATCTGGAAGAGGCAGTAGTTGTCTATGAGGGGCAGGGAGTCCACGTCCTGCCACTGGCGGCTCTCTGTGTCATAACGCGTGGTCACTGTCTTCAACCCGTCCTCGTTGTCCGTGTCTACGGGTGTACGCGCTGTCACGTACACAAAGCGATCCTCGACAGTCACTGCCTTCACGTCCCTCAGTATCTTGGGCGCTGATTCCAGGTTGTGCCACTTATCCTGCTCTGGCTCATGTACACTCACGTCTTTGAAGCCGGGGCTGAAGTTGCCATGGCCGCCAATGCTGTACAGGATATCCTTGATGCAGGTGAGGCCAAAGGAGTGCTTGCGTGTGGTCAAGTTGCTCACCTGCTCCCAGGTGTTACGGTTGGGGTTGTAGCGCTCCACCGTCTTGGCGAAGCCCGGCTCCATGGAGCCCGCCACGTAGACATGAGACTCAGACGCAGCGATGGCGTGGCCGTCCAGGTGGTTGTGGATGTGTGGCAGGTTGACCCAGCGGTCCTCGTAGATGAAGTAGCCAACGCACTCGCTCAGATAGTCTCCCCCCTCTGACACCCCACCCACCACCATGATTACATCCATGTTCTGGCCGAAGCGTGGCTGGAAGGTGGCCATGTAAGAGGACCAGAACTCCATGTCTGCTGACTTGAGATTCTCAAAGCGGATGGCGTGCCCCTCCACAGCCTCTGACACCAGGCGGAGACCGGCCTCGTTCGCAGCCACCAGGCTCTCACTCTTCACCACCCTAGTCAGGTAGGTGGGCTTGATCTGGGGCAGCCTAAGGAGACGAAACAGCTCCTCAAAGTAGCGTCCCCGCTCCTCTGTGTTCCTGCACCCACTTCAACAACACCTCTTCAGAGTCCACTGTGATCTCACCGTCAGACAGCCAGTCACGGACCAGGTGAAAGGGCAGGGTGTAGAACTCCTCATCCTGGATGACCTTGTGGAGGTTGCGGCGGATCATGTCTGCTGCCCGCAGTGCCAGCTGGTCTAGAGTATACATGTGGGCCAGGCTGTGAACTGCTACACAGTTGGTCAGGCTCAGCTTCTTCTTCAGGAACTCGCCACAGAAGTCCTTCAGCTGCAGCAGAAGGAACCTGTAGGCAATAGAAAATCAACAGTTTTGACCCCCATGAATTCATCATAACAAAGTTCAGGTTTGACAGGATATGGCCAACCATTGTCCCAAGTGTGCACAAACAATATACTTAGGCTATAGTTAATGGCCATTTTAAATCCAGATATTTTATCAAATGAAGCAAAAACTAGCAATGGATCCACACACAAGACAATGCAAGCTGTCGATTCAAGTAAGTTGGTTATAGCTTAAAGACGAAATGTACCAATTTTTCAGAATAAAAGTGTGAACATTTGGTCGGTTGCCGACTTGTTCCCTCTTTCACCAGCTGCCGTCACATATAAAAAAAACTCATAAAAAAAAAACGTGGCACTTTAAGAAATTACAAAGATGCTCCTGGAATACATATCGCTGCTTAGGCTGCCGGAGTCATCATATCATCACCAGTGGCCAGAGACAGAAGCAAGTGCATTCACTCATTTATACACTCGCACTTGGACACATGCACACACACACACACACACACACACACGCGCACACACACACACACACACACACACACACACACACAGGCACGCACGCACGCACACACACACACACACACACACACACACACACACACACACACAGACACCCACGCACGCACACACACACACACACACACAGACACGCGCACACACGCACACACGCACACACACACACACACACACACACACACACACACACACACACACATACATGAATACACTTTATAAGATAATAAAGAGCAGAACTAACTCACGAGGTGATGCAACCCAATGCAACAGTGAATAAACATGCTCAGTGAACAAACATGCAACAGTGAACACACATGTTTGATCAGCAACAATCTAAATGTACATCTTGTACTTGTACTTCTATGTCAATATTACATAGTATGCATAACCTGATTCGCAGGTTTGATTGATATGTTTAAACTATGAAGTTGAGATTGATTTGAACTGAAATCAACCAATCCAACTCAAGGTCTTTACTGTACTGTACACATAATACACATAATATATGGGCCAACCATTGCTCATCAAACAAGCCTCGTGGTTGGTGGATTTTAGGTGTTTCAGAAGAGCTTAATCATACTTTACATCGCAGGGAAATTGTAAATCAGGCAAAGGTCTGTGGCTTTTAGCTTAATCGAAATGTCCGCCAGGTAAACGAACCGAACCCAGAGGTTAGAATAGTTTTGACAGCAAGCCGTGGCAGACTTAATGAGAGACTTATCTCATTAACATACATATCAGACAGTAGCCTTGCTGTGTCTCTGCATGTCTGCAAAAATCAGCTCAATTATGAAAAGGACTTCCTGCAAATATTCAGTTTTATTATTCAAGTCATTTAGCATACGCTTTTATCCTTTCAAAAGAGAGAGAAACTTACAAAAAGTGCATTAGTCTAAAGTAGCCTAAGTGGATATTCAAATATTCAAAGAATGAGGGGGGAAAAACCCAAAGTATTTTAATTTATTTTTAAAAAACAAGAACATTGTGAATCCTGCATCATTTATCACCCAAGCTGGTGTGTCAGTATCTACATTGAGTATTATTCTTAATTTGTTATTATTTTTTGTATTATTTGTAATTTGTTAGCATACACACACCCGCTCTCATTTCACACATAGGTTAGTTGACTTGGTTTCTATTTCTTTTTATTTATTTACCTTCACTGTCTTTGCCATTCTCATGCATTGTATGTATTGTTTTATGTGACCCTGAGTATTTCTGTTTATAAGTTTGTTTTTATTCTTGCCGGGGCCTCTTGGCCAGATCATCATTGAAAATGAGAATTTGTTCTCAACTGATTTTATCTGGTTAAATAAAGGTCGAATAAATAAATAAAATGTTAGCGCTAGTCTAGCCGAATGCTAACATCTTATTTTTCCAGTCAAAGTAGAGCTGATGCTGCCCCTGAACCATTCATTTGATCCACGGTTAGTTCCGCCAGTGGTTTATGTCAGGGTTTGGGCGGGCGGGGCGGGCGGGGGGGGTGGTAATCCCGTAGACGTGTGCCAAAAGGCTGAGAGTCACAGACAGGAGGCAAGCAGTATGCTCCGTGCTCTATGATGCTAGAAGAAGCCACTCGACACAGGAGATGTTGCCTTTCATTTCACCGCCTGTCTGATTTGTGGGCACACATCTTCTCTCTCTTCTCTCTTCTCTCTCTCTCGCTCTCTCACTTTGTATGCACTGCCGACTCTCTCAATTAGTTTAGATTAGCGAGGCCCCGCAGCCCACAAGCTAGCCTCAGCCCAGCTGTCCGTTGCCAAGTGTGAGTTGGAGGAATACATTATCACTACATGGGTCGGTGGAACAGATACCACAGGGAAATGGAGGCCAAAACAGGGAGGAAACACACAAACACCCAAACACACAGGGACATGTGCATCGGTAAGTATCAAAGAGCACACACTTCTCTCTCTCCTGATCGTTGAGTAAACCCAGAGGGGCGGATTTAACCTGTTTGTCCCTGTGGAGGCGATCTGCTCCACAGCTCAGTCAGAGATCAATGATCCACCCCACTGAGGGAGGGAGGGAAAGAGGGAAGAAGAGAGAGAGAGAGAGAGAACCTTTGTAGATCTCATGATCATTGATTCGCTCCCAGGAACCTATATCATCGATCCACATTTAAGTAGTTGTCCTTGCTGTTGCTTACAGGAGCCAACCCAGCAGTGATGTGGTGGTCTTTGATTTCTTACACACACACACACACACACACACACACACACTCACACACACACACACACACACACACACACACACACAATAGATGCCCTTATTATAGATCACATACAGTGCACCCACACACTCAAACACAAACAATGTTTGTACTCTTGTTTGAGGATCCCCATCTCTGTGTGTGTGTGTGTGTGTGTTTATGTCTGTCGGGTGCCATACTCTAGAGTGGCTTCTGACTCTAGGCCCTGTGATCTCAGCGTGTAATCCAAACAAGCTAAACAGGAGTGGAGATCGAGTGTGTGTGTGTGTGTGTGTGTGTGTGTGGGGGGGGGGGGGGCATTGATTGTGTCTGGGTGAAACCAGCAGAGGGTATAATCTGTCCCTCTTTCATTATGAACCAAATGGTGGATTGATCACCCTCTTTTAGACACACACACACACACACACACACACACACACCAATGCTCTATGATGGAGCCTGTGTTTTGGCAGCAGCTGTTTGTGTGTCTCCGAGTTGCCAGTGTGAATTAGTGAGACTGCAGCACTGCCTTCTCTAAATGTTTCATGATGTTTACCAGGCTGTTTGTACTGACTTGAGATCAAGGCAACCCACTCCCTCTGAGTTGGAGCGGGAGAGAAGGACTCTCGTAGAGGGGTGGGTTTGCATGGGTTAGCATGAAGGAATGAAAGAGATGGGTGGATGAATGGATGTTAGAGCAAAAGGCTGAGAAGAGAGAGAGAGAGAACAAGAGTCCCAGGGATAGACAGAAAGAAAGAAGTGGCAGTATAGTTTGTATGCTGTTATAGAAGGAGGCAACTTCATAAGATTGGATGAATGTTCATATGAATGGATGAAACAAGGTTCAACAACATTCTCATTCAGGGCTGCCAAGTTTCACCAAAAGTTTGGAGTGAGATTTTTTTGGTGGTGGAGCGACCCAAAACTGTGCACGTTTTGGCGGCAGCGGCCCCTCTCTCCCACCCAATTATTTGTGCTAGTTTCCTGCAATTTTACATGTTGTTCATAATAAACCAGCACAATAAATGAAAATAATTAACATTTTATAAAACAAGACAAAAATTCAGACAATATATCATATTTATGAAATCTTAATGAACAAATACAGTAGCCTACAGACTCTAAAAGAAAATTGGGCCCCATCAACAGGACTCAGCCCCTTGGTCAGCAGCAGAAAGACCCTTGGTCATCATCTTATATACAGTGCATTGCTCATAGATGGCTATCATGTTATACAGTAGGCTACATACCAGGGTTTTTCCTGGGTCAGAATGAGGCCTTGGTGGTTGATCTTGTGCGCGCGTACCGTGGCCCATTTTTTTTTGAGGGACCCCCAATTGTTGTATTTGTATTGTAAATTGCAATTACTATTTATTATTACTATTGTAGGAGCCAGATATGGTCCTGTGATACGTGTTGTAATTCACTGTGTGGGCATGGGGTGGCGCTGTCACAATACCTGAGGTGTATATCAGGTAGCACATTTGTTGTTGTTGTTGTTGTCGTCAGGTGTTGACCCCGGAAGGGCAAATAGGTTTGACCGCAAGGGCGCTAAGTTTGTTATTGTTATTGTTTGTACCAGTGATTAAGCCATTGATGGCACATAGTAACACAATAAATGTTTATTATGCAGCAAACCAACGACTACGGATCTTATATAACCAACAGCAACACATCAAACTAGGACGCACGGCGCGTCAACCGGACAATCCGTCGGGTTAGCATCTCAGTAGCAAGTAGTAGACTATGCTCCTTTAACAATTATTATTCATGTACCTGGTTATGTTACAGTAGAGAAACAAATGCATTTAGTAATGACTTACGCCAAATTGGTGCAACCCAGTCCAGTAGGCTACCAGATACGATGTTGTAATGTATGCACATATTTTGCTACCACGGTTGCCAGACGGAATTGACAATGTCCAGCCCAACCGGTCTAAAAGCTGCCGAATCCACCCGTCCAGTGTGACCAAAAGTAGCCCAATCTGGCAACACTGCTGGCTACGTTCTTGCAGCTCGCGTGAACACAGGTTCTTCCATCAGCGCTCGCCTGCCGCTTCGACTTCAGACTCAAGTTAACGCACGTGCAGAAAGATGCCACGAAACTCATGTCCGGTAGCTTTCTTTCAAGGAATTAAAAAAATAAAAGTCCCGTAAAACAATTGTTATTTCTCGCCGTGAGAAATAGAGTTGCGGCGTGAGAGCGTGAGAACTGGTTGAAATGCGTGTGTCTCACGGTGATTGCGTGAGACTTGGCAGCCCTGTTCTCATTTAACAACAGGCTGTGGCATCTACAGCAGTGTTTTTCAACCACTGTGCGTGAGAGATCATCAGATGTGCCGTGGGAAATTATCAAATTCCACTTAATTGGTCTAGAAAAATTAAGGCGCAAAAAAAAAAAAATCATACAGCTCTCGTATGGTTGCGCAGGTGGCGGTAGCGCGATTAATAGCTTAATCTGACGTTGTTGATTTTTATAGAGAGAATTAGAGATGCGGGCAGACAAGTGACAATGCTAACAACAAAGATCGATACATATCCTGCTTCACCGACTCCATTGTGCTTTGTGGTGGACAGCTATCAAACAGTGCCATGGTCCCTAGCAAGCTTAAACACAATCTGCAAACAAAACACCCGTCAAAACACCCGCTGTTGTTTTCCTATGCACTGCCTCGAGCAGCGTTCTCACCAAAAGCGAAGCGAAGCAGCTCCAAACGACGCAGAGCAAAGCGAATTTGATCCAAAACTCTGATTCCAAGTGAAGCAAATGTTCTAGTGAGAACACACCCTAAGAGACATTAATATTACTGGACTGCAAAGCCATTGTGAACACGATGCTTAGCTCTGATATCATTAAAGAAATTGCCAAAGTTCCCCTCTCGATTAAGACGATTGCCAGACGCATTGATGACATGTCTGCAGACATCGAAAATGTTGTTTTGGAGAAGATACGTGGCAGTGGGCAGTTTGCTTTGCAACTTGAGTCTTGGCTCAACTCTTGGCCAATGCACGCTTTGTGGATGGAGACACAATCACAGAAAATGTCTTTTTTGCAAGACATTGCATTAAAAAAAAAAAACAGGGGAGGACTTCAGTGGGACAGCTGCGTGAGTGTCTGCAGACTCTGCACTGATGGAGCAGCAGCTATGTTGCCGAGACTTTGGAGATAGCTGTTGTTCGTATGGTAAACTTTGTAAAAACAAGACCTCTGAAAAGCCGCTTATATGCAGCATTATGTGAAGAGATGGGAGCCCAGCATAAGACGTTATTGCTCCATACGGCGGTCCGATGATTGTCCCGCGGAAAAGTGCCGGCCCGCGTGTTTGAGTTACGGGAGGAGCTGAAAACCGTTTTAACTGATGAGAAGTGTGATGACGCAAAGCTGCTTGCAAGTGACAAATTGTGCGCAAGGCTCGCATACATGGCCAACATACAGGGCCAGGCTTCGCACTGAGTGAGTATCAGTGGTGTGCCGTCAGGGCCGGCAAGGCCTTCTCTGCTGGCCTAAACATCATCAGAATATATATTTTATTTTAATATATTTTTTCCACAAATATGTATTAATGATTCCCCATAGTCTATTCTCTTCATTTCATAGCTTTCCTCTTGGTTGCGCTGCTTCCAGTCTCCGATTGAGATTTGGAGGGCTGGCCTTTATGTTAGAGCTTTTATCCAATCAAAATGTGTTGCCAGGGGGCTACAAAATCTGCCCGCCTGCACATTAAACCGTGCCGCGGATACGACCTGTAACTTAACTTTGAACGAGAACACCTGTGGCGTTCCTAGTGGAAACCTACGTAGATTTCGAGTTGGTGAGCAATAGCAACAACGGCGCCTGCTGTAAGGCTCAATGATGTCAGCACCCAGCACGTCTTTTGATTGGATACGCACTATTGATACGCACTATTGATATTCACTATTGAGATGCGTAACTATGCCGGTAGATGTGGGAGTTTTGAACACCTTTGGGGACACGCGAGTGGATTTACAGCTCAACGAACAAGTGTCACCCTTTCGTTGACTGATCGATAATACTGATCGATTGTGTCCTGTTTTTGGGTAAACAATAACTTTCATTTAGGGGACAGGATGAAAGCGCCGAGTCCACAAACAGAGGAAACTACGTTGAGCTTTTCTTGCTGAAAACAACCCAGATTTACATTACCACCTGTCCACAAACAAAATGTTTACTGGGACGTCAGGCAAAATACAAAACGACCTGATTTTTGCTATTACTGAAGTGATGGGAGAAGAGATCAAAATGGAGATTAAAAAGGCACCCTTTGTCGCTATTATGGTGGACGAGACGACAGACGTGGGTAATGTAGCGATCTTAAATATGTTAGTTTAACACTCTTCATTGTAAATGCGGATTTATTGATTAAAAATGCTTCGGAAATATTAATATAACTCTGTTGTACTTGTCTGACTATGTTAAGGTGATGCAACGCCCGGTTATACTGTGTTTCTGTCTAGTTTCTAGAGCCATGGCGTCATAACGATGGTATTAAGAGGTAGAATAATTCAGGTAGGAATGTGTCGGACATCACTGAAGGCCTAGGTGTGAAATGCACCGCCCGCCACTGGTGAGTATAACGTTCTTATAATGTTACGTATATGATAGGCTACTATGTATCATTTTGTAACATTTGGGATGGCGGTGTGCCGTGGGATTTTTTCAAGGTAAGAAATGTGCCGTGGCACAAAAAAGGTTGAAAAACACTGATCTACAGGACTGATACAGGTAGCCATCTTGTGCCAATGACTCTGCTGCCATGTTGGAGATCCAGGAGATTAAGAACCCCACTGTAAGGGCTTCACAAAGAGAGACAAGGGTAGGTCTCCTATTATAATAAAACTATAACGACCACAAACAATAAAAAAAGATGACATTGGTATTCCACAGCATAGCACCCTCTCCTTCCCTCCCTCCCTCCCTCCCTTTTAAACTGCGGTCTAAACTCATCCCCCCCATACTTTTATTCCTCCCCTCCCTCCCTCCTCCCTTCTCTCTTCCCTCGTCGGCGTTTAAGGCGATAATTGACATTCTCAGACAAGATCAGTGGTGACCTGGAAGAGAGCGGGGGAGCGTTTAGGCGGTCGCGGCTCACAATGCCTCCGTTGTTCCGCCGGTAATTACACCAGGGGCAGAGAGATCAGTGGCGCTTATTGAATTCATATCAAATGAAATTTGAAAAAGCGGCGGTCGCAGGCAGCACCGCTGTCCTCCCGCTGTTCATCTCCAGCTCCAAACTCTCCTAATTCACTTACGTATTCTCTCATATCTACCCCTCTATCGCTTTCTTTCTCTCCAACACTCTCTCGCTCGCACTCTCAGAAGTGTATGTTTCTCTCTTTTATTTCTCTCTCGCGCTTTTTTTTCTATTCGTTTCATCCTCGCTCTCTCTCTCCTTCTCTTTTCTTTTCCGCCTGCTTCCTTCTCGTTATCAAATTCTCTTGAGCGCTCTATTGTTATTCTTTTATCTCCATTCTCTGACTCCTCGTCCTCTCACAAGTCTGTTTTCTCCTCTAATCCAATTCTCTAGTGATTGTTCTTTCTCTCCATCTTCTTTCAATCTTTCCCATCTCTCACCCCTCTCTCTCTCCATTTTTAAAATTGTATCTTTTTGTATTTCTTTGTTTCACTCTTTTTTTTTATTTAATAGTTCCCTTTATCACACCACCACCCTCTACTTATCCCACTATCAAAACACACTGTCCATCTCTAGAAAAACAATTTGGTAGCTGGTGATGCTTTTTTGTCTCAGTATCAAACTTTGATCTGAAAACCTGAACCAAATGTCATCCATCTTGTTCCTACTGCATTACTGATATGCCAAATTCCAAAAATACACTTTCAACAATATTTTTTTTCTTCTTGCACCATGCAATTGCATATTCGCATTGTACGTTTATATAATTCCCTCTCATCATCACTTGGGGGCGATACATACCCATATACCCATACAGATTCAGTAGTTGATGTGCTGCACACGCGCGCACACACACACACACACACACACACACACACACACACACACACATACACACACACACACACACACACACACACACACACACACACACACTCTCTCTCTTGCATGGACTCCCTCCTATCCTTCTTCCTCTCCCTCCCTCCCTCCCTCCTTCCTAAATCAGCCGCGATAAAAACAGATGCCGGATTGAAATGTCATGAGCGTATCTCAAACTGCCAGAACATTAACCTGTTCACCCGAGGTCCCTCTCTACCCCTAGGGGGGCTACAGGGATGAGGTAGGGTGAAGTGAGAGGGAGAGCAGGGGGAGGGGAGGGAGAACGGGAGTTGAATGATCAGTGAAAGGGCTAGGGGGGAGAGGGGATAGGTGGAGTGGTGAAGGAGATGGTGGTTGGGTGGGTGGTCTCTGATGGTGGAGATATTGGGGATGAACTCCTATTGATTAAGATCAGAGAGCAGGAAGATATGCA